>NC_048893.1:106723329-106788329 GCF_011077185.1 Oxyura jamaicensis | reverse complement strand
TGGAAATGAAGAATATATCCTTGCAAAGTAAGAAAGGAAGAAAGGTTAAAGATTAAGAATGGGACAGCTGAGGCTAGTGATTTGCCATTCTTTGCTAGTGTCTGCGAAGCCTTACTTTTGCCCTCAACTCATATCCAAGCATCTTGAAAGTAAGTGCTGACTCACCACCCTAATATCTGTTATTCAAATCAGACTGCATTTTTTGACAAACATTAGGTACCTTCTTCTATACTAACATCCAGGAGATGTTTTCTCTGTTAAGTTCGGTTTTTGAAACTTTGTATTTCATCTTGAAAAAAAATAGTGAAGGGAATGTTAATATTTAACTCTGCAGACAAGTGAAATGCATTTTTTTTTTTTTTTTTTAATCAACAGGTAAATGAATTCTATGTACATAAGGGAAAAATCTCTGACTGTCCAATTATTATATGTATCTTAATTTTGTATGTGGAAAGGACTGAGGTGTTTAGATAAGTCCTAGAAATAAATTCAAAATATCAATCCTTATTTTAAAAATAAAAATAATAAAAACATTGTTCTTTATCCTATGATGTTTGAAGTTGAAAATGATTTATTATTTATTTATATTTTAGTTTTACATATCTATGTGATTTATAAGATATACAAAATACAATACCATGTTCTATTTGGCTCTCATATATTAAAAAGGTAGAAACTGAACAAGCAAGACACTTTTTGTTCATAGTAGCATTCTATTTCTTCTTTCCTTCCGTAGACTATATTCTTCTTACACTCTTCATTTGTTCTAGAAACAGAGGTGTCAGACATGGGATATGTCCCAAACTATATCAGATTTTTTTCTCTCCAGAACAGTTACTTTTTTTGGTGAACACCAAACTTGTGGATGGAAGACCCGTTATGAGTTATATTATTGATTATGCAGAACAAAAGAAGGAAAGTAGGTTTGTGGCAAATATCTAGGTTCATTTATTCTTTTTATTATTATTATTATTATATTTTTTTAGAATAGATACGTTTTATACTAGGAAAACTCAAAAAGCTGTATTTTTTTTCCTGGATTGCTTTCAATAGGTAAGGGGTGTGGTGCTCAATGTCAAGACCTAAATGGCTGAAGTCTTGCACTAAAATTCTAAATCTAAAACCTCACATTTTGAAGTATCAAAAATTCTAATTTACCCAGGAGTATAGATCTGTTTTGGAAAAATCTTTTATTTTCAGTAATGAAATTTCACTTAATTATTTTTCTTCTGAATTCTTTAACTATACCAATATTTTTTTTTCTAAATTGTAATAATTTAATAGAAAATTAAGAACAATGGTTTCGTGGGATTCTAAGACAAATACTGCTAGAATGACAATTCATAGTTTATACTTAAGTTTTTGAATATATGCAGTTATAATTCCTTTAGAAACCAGGACTTAAATTCTCTTAGCAAAAAAAAAAGGAAAAAAAAAAAAAAGGAATATGTTCCTTATATATATATATATATAAATATATGTATTTTAACAGCTCTGTGAACCCAGTTATCTTAGACTCATAGAATCATAGCATGGTTTGTGTTGGAAGGGTTCCCCAAGGATCATCTGGTTCCAAGCCCCCTGCCATGGGCAGGGACAATTTTATAAATAGATTTTCATTTTATTTAAATATACATTTATTCAGCATCTTCAGTGCAAACCAAAACCCCACATTACCATTTAGAAAAAAGATACCACATAATTGGAGAGGCTGAGAGTTGTGGTTGTTCAGCCTGGAGAAGAGAAGGCTCCAGGGAAAACTTGCAGCCTTCCACTACCTGAAAGGGTTAATGAGAGCCTACAAGAAAGCAGGATAGGGACTCTTTGTCACAGAGTGGAGTGATAGGACGAGGAGTAATGTTTGTAAACTAAAAAAAGGTAGACTTAGATAAGGAAGAAATTCTTTACTGTGAGGGCAGTAAGGTACTAGAACAGAAGTTGTGGATATCCCATCCCTGGAAGTGTTCAGGGTCATGTTGGATGGGAGGTGTCCCTTCCCACCAAAGGGGCATTGGAACCAGATGATCCTTGGGAGGCCTTTCTAACCCAAACCATTCTATGATTCAATGATACCTGGGCTCACAGAACTCCTAAAAAAAAAAAAAAAAAAAATCACTTGCATATTAGCATATTAATGACAATATGTGGAATGTCCTATTCCTCAGTCATCATAGTCAGTCAGAGATTATCACATATGTTATTGAATTTCTCATGATTTCCCTTCACAGCAAAACTCCTCCCCAAAATCCATAGTTCAAGCTCCCACTTAAAGATACAGTAAAAACTTGTTTCTCCACTGTGGGTATATCAGTAGGTATACAACTAGCAAATGACACAGTAGATGACACATTCTGCTTGTTAGTAATTTCAAGCAATTAATTCTTCAATAAAGGTTTAAATTTTAAAAGAAGAAAATTTTCTTCAGCTGTATTTTGGAAAGAGAGGGAATCATTCCCTAACTATACTCTCTAACAGCTCTCTGTTCTGGATTGAACTGTAGTATTTTCTTCACTCACAGTCATTTACTTCACAGTGATGCCAGTTCCTTTGGCTACCTTATTTTTTAAAGAGAAGCAACCATGATTGAGTTTTGCACTGAATCCTGCTGGCATAACTTAGACATATTAAGAATATCTGCAAGGCTGAAGCCTTTGGAAAAGAAACACCTGATCTCTGGAGCCTGTTCGTGATCCATGCCCTGGGATGTTCAGAAACAGCTTTGCAAATGAGATGCTGAAATATCATCAGGATCTTCCTGTGGCTAGAGGATTTTAAAGATGTCGGCTGAGGCACCTTGGGATTTAATTTTCTAAGGCAGTTAAGCTAATTCAACTTTAGATTCATGTCCCTTTCCAAGTGCCTAAAACCCATTCCAGATCTAACTTCGTGATCACTGACACTGTATTTCACAGAAACACCAAACAGAGTTTACACTGCTCCTTTTCAAACTGGTGGAGAGTTTTGACTGTGGTTTCAGTAAGACTTTGATTTCACTCTCGGTTTTGTTTTTCTCAATAGATGGAATGAAGCTATGAATTCATTTGTGTAAGCAACATGAGTGGCAACAGGTGTCATCACATTAAAGTTCATGTGTAAAGAAATTTTCAATAAGCTTTCTGCAGAACAACTAACATTTTCATATTTTAAAAGAAAATATGCATAACATAGTCTCTGTTTAATTGTAAAGGGGATGTAAAATGAAGTTTTAATAGTGATAATATATAGCCAAGTTTTCTATAAGATTACTAGTTCTTCATAAACTCCTGTACAAATAGACAAAGTAAAAAACTTAATTTTTATTTATTTATTTATTTATTTATTTATTTATTTTTCCCTACCGTGGCAAGGAATTCCCTTAAACTCTGTTTTTGTTTATTTGTTTGTTTGTTTGTTTGTTTTGTCCTACAAGGGAAGAAAATACAGGTTGGTGTATTTATTATTTTACTAATTAATGACTAATTACTTATTACTAATCAATTACTTATTAATAAGTACTTATTAACTAATAATAATTATTAACACATAATCACTTATTAATTACAAATCAATAAGTGATTAATTACTAATTAATTATTAATTACTAATAATCAGTAGATGAAATTTTCTCAATGTCTTATTTTTGGTTCAAAAAATGCTGTGTGAAGTATTGTGATGACCTATAGTTACAAGGGTAAACTCTGTTTGCATTCTTTGCATTTTTCAGGTGTGTAAAAGATGAATGAATAACAATTCACATGGTTTCTTCCCGGTGTCTACAATAAGTAGTAAGAAAAAAAAAAAAAGGAAAAAGAACAGTCCATGAGAAATTAGAACTGTGTTACCAGAGTTTTAAACACAATTAGTACTACAATCTGCAAACAAAACTGGAACAATACATTCACTGCTCAGATTGTCTACAGGTGTTCTACTGCTCTTTTTAAGTACTGCAAAAAAGCCCTGAACATTTGATGTTTTCTACAAAAGAGAGCAATAAATCCAAGAATTTTAAGATCTGTTTGGGCTTTGGATCATGCAGAGTTTTCAGTATGAACCCAAGAGGTCTCTAGGGTAAAATTAGGAAAGTAACAAAATTTTCTCTATTATTTTAATTTACATACTAATTTATTAGAGACAACATAGTACTATGTAATAATTTATCATGAGAATAATGTAGGGCACACAGAGAAGAGCTTGTAATTCTTTGTTCTTCACAGCTATGCAAATGTTTTGAAATAATATCTCTTAGAGGTATATTGTAGTCAAGTGAATGTAGATAAGGCCACATAAGTGGTCTTTTTTTTTGTGTGTGTGTGTGTGTGTGTGTGTGTGTGTGTGTGTGTGTGTGTGGATGAATAAATTACTGCTAATTGAGGCAAATTGGCTTGATGTTTTCAACTTTTGTCTTAGAAGTGCAACATTTTACACCTTTGTGGTTAGCTTTACAAATAGACCAAGCTACTTACAAGCCTAAAATTTGCATTCATAAGTCACTCCATACTTTTGGAAATTCCAGACAAAAGTTACTAACAGGGGATTGCTGTTATTACAGGTAGTACTTTTATCAATAGTAAAGAAAGTTCACATTGTTCTGTTTTTCTTTGTAATGTGCCAGTGAATATTAAAATAAATTCTTAATTTAGTTTTTCACTTATATTGTCCTCAGCATATTCATCTTGTCATAAAACATAAGCAAATAAATCCAAGGCAGTATTTTTTTTTTCCCCCAGCAAAATGGGTACGTATTATGGAATGGCATGTCAAGAGGGCTTTACCTTTAAGAACTGTAAGAGTAAAACTCTTTAAGAGCTTAGTGTTTAAGAACTATATGGATTTAATTTAGTGACTTGAAACACACAAAAATATCCTTCATAGAAATATTCATAGCTCTTTTATATTTAACTTCCTTCTGTAGATGAGATTAGACAACAGCTAGAGCTTATGCTGAGAACTGAGTAAAACATCTGCTTCCTAACTGAAGCTGTGAGTATATACATTATATTATATTTAGGAGGCACTTGTCCCTTACTTAAAAGAAACAAGCAGTTATTTACAAGGAAAAAAAAATAAACAAAACAATAACAATAACAACACAGCAAAAATCAGACATGTTGAGTGGAACTTCTAGAGAAAGAGGGACACATAGAAACCGTGTTAGTAAAAAGCCTTCTATCTACTCAGTAAAAATCTTCTGATTCCTAGATCTGAGCAGCAGAGCTCCATCACCATCATCTGATTAGTGAATACATTATTGAGAAAGTAGAGTGAACTAACAGAGATTATCAGCATCTTTCTTGACTTCAGTCAGCCTGCAAGCTTCAGACTGTGTAAATGGAGGTAAGGACCCATGATGGTTTTGAAAGAACTATAGTTTCCAATTTCCACTAGACTTGTAGCTGTAAAATATTTTATATAATAATGTAGAGATAAATTATGAATGGAAAATGAAAAAATAGGAAAAACATGCTTAATGGGCAGTAAACCTTCACTGCTTATTTTCCTGTTATGCAGTCAATTCCATTCATCAGAAAGATAAAAAATTTTGCATTAAGTCCAGACAAATGTCTATTTAATTTTAGATTGTTACTGATTTTCAGCTTGGGCCAGATAGAACACATTGAATTTTGAGACAGTTTGGTCACATTTCAAGAAAACCTGGCCAATCTATTGTTTTAGGTGGCTATAACAGGAATACTTAATGAGCTTGATTTACAGCTGCTTAAAATTTTGGCAGTCTTCATTATGCTTCACTGTGAGTCTTGGGTCTTATTCAACCAAGAATTCTCATTCAAACACAGAGCTTACAATGTTTTATGAAAACAAACTGAGAAAACTAGTGTTTATAGAATGTGGGATAGCAAATAAGAGATACCATGTTTCATTACGTGTTTCTCCATTCTATACTCAGTGATAACACCCCTTCAGACAGATACAGTAAATGTTCTAAGGTTTTGTGTAAAGAATATAATTAAGTCAATGTATTATGTTTAAGCTACTCATATAGCTAAATAAGCCAGAATATATTTTAAATTTATGCATTTTTAACTTCTACTAAAAAACAGCTACTACTTCTCACTTATTTCTCCTTTCCCATTTCTTTCTCCTTCCCCCCCCTTCCCTGTTGTCACTATTAAATAAAACAATGGAATGAAAAAGGAAAAGAAAAACACACACAGGCCATCAAACCTTGTAATTCTACTAAAAGGAATATATATATATATATATATATATATGCATATATATATATATATATATATCATGGCCAGCAGGTCCAGGGAAGTGATTGTCCCCCTGTCCCCCTGAGTACTGTGTTCAGTTTTGGGCCCCTCGCTACCAGAAGGACATGGAGGTGCTTGAGCGAGTCCAGAGAAGGGCAACGAAGCTCCTGAAGGGTCTGGAGAACAAGTCTTACAAGGAGCGGCTGAGGGAACTGGGACTGTTTAGCCTGGAGAAGAGGAGGCTCAGGGGCGACCTTATTGCACTCTACAGGTACCTGAAGGGAGGCTGTAGCGAGGTGGGGGTTGGTCTATTCTCCCACGTGCCTGGTGATATGATGAGGGGGAATGGGCTAAAGTTGCACCAGGGGAGGTTTAGTTTGGATATTAGGAAGAACTTCTTTACTGAACGGGTTGTTAGTCACTGGAATAGGCTGCCCAGGGAAGTGGTTGAGTCACCATCCCTGGAGGTCTTGAAAAGACATTTAGATGTAGAGCTTAGGAATATGGTTTAGTAGAGGACTTGTTAGTGTTAGGTCAGAGGTTGGACTCGGTGATCTTGGAGGTCTCTTCCAACCTAGACTATTCTGTGATTCTGTGATATATTTCTTTCCAAAGCTGCAGTAAGCTTCAGGCTTTTGGGGAGTTAACTTAAACTTATGTTCAAGTTAACATTAGTTTTTCATTTATATTGTCCTCAGTAAAGACAGAACATGTTTTCTGTTCATAATGCAAAATGTTTTCAATTGCCACATAATTACAAAATCTTCTCTTCATGGGCTAAAAAAAGCATGGAACAGGACTTCAATGCTAAGGGGATTTTTAAATGAAAAATACAAGAAAGAGTTTGTAACTGACCTTGTAAGAGACACATACAGAAATCTGCTCAACAAAAGACAGTATAATAGGTTGCCAAAGCATAATACAACTGTTCATTTATTTCACAAAATTTAAGGGTAGATGGTCTTAAAGAATAGACCAACTTGAACTACAGGCGTTGAAAATAGAAGGATTTTTTCAGTGTTTGTTTTGATTGTCGTTAGAAAAAGTGATAAATGTAATGACAATGAGCAGATTTATCTTCTCCACAACTTTCTTTGGTTTCTTGGTGTTGAAATAAAGTGACATGAGTATAAGATTAGGCTACCCACTGAACTTCTGGCAGATACCAAGAATGCAAGGTCACAGTACATGTTTTTGCAGATTTTCCACCAAGGATTTTTTCATTCTCAGCTTTTCTGAAGACAAATCTAGACAGACTGTGCTGTGGCACTTGTTCCTGGGTACGTCACTGCACCTCCCACTACATGATCCTGGTGTGGTGTAAAATACAGTTCTAGGATAAGAGGCGAGCTTCCATGAGACCATGGCAGGCTCAGCTTGATATAAAATTATTCATCGTGGGTAATATAGCTCTGACACCACAGCCCAGGCCCAATCTGACAATCCCAGCTTTCCATTCGTTGTGGCTAAAATACTCATCTATAGAGCACACTTGGGCCTCACACTCTGAACTCTCTTTTCATCACACATTGCACACTGAGTTGAAGCAGTCAGCAGGTCTTTGTCCCACACAGCAATGCCAATGTAAACACTAACATGCCTTTGATGAATAGTGAGGAAGCCTTCATGACTTTGCTCTGAAAAGAAGTTATTATGAAGAGGGAGCACTCTGGTCAGTTTTATAGCTCTCCACTGGGAGTCCCTGCTAAATATCTAACTGCTAACTAACACCTGAACTTGGGGGGATTTCACACAATCCACTTTGCTGGTGTTCTACAAGCCTGAAATCATAATATGCAATAGTACAGAAACAAAGAGCTTAACTATTTCAGGAATGAAATAGATTGTGTGTTTTGCAAGGTGAAGCAGTAAAGAAAATTCTCAGCTCTCTCTCAGTGGTAAATGGCTTTTCAGACCTGTCAATGGGTGCAGGAGAGCAAGCAATGGGGCACTGTCAGAGCAAGCAATGGGATACTGTACATAGCTAGTTACTCTCTGAGAGTTATTCTTTGTCCATATATTGCTAAAATGCCTTTATCTGCTCTTATGCATTATGCCTACAGATTTGTCTGTGTCCACAGGAGAAGTAGCATAATTACATTTTGTAATGAAAGTAACTGGTTGTATAAAGAAGAAGTGTTCTACTGTTGATTAAATACTATAGACAGAGAAGGTGCAAATAATAATAAGTGTTGCAAGTTTCTGCTCCTTGATATTCTTGTTCTTTTGGAAAACACGATTGGCCCTTCTGCAAAGGGAAATCCTGGAACTGTGCAAACCCCAGGAGATGACTAGAATGCACCAAGATGACAATACTACAAACTTGATTGTTGAGTCTCAATTATACTGTTACTCAAAATATTGCAGGTCTTTCCCTCTAATTGCTGAAGGTATTGACACTTTGCTTTCTCAAAATGTTCCAGAGTTGGAAAGCCTACCCTTTACTGAACAAATGTACAGAGTCTTTTATTAGGGAATATAATTTCCAAGTTAATTAACCATACATTACACAAAATTTATTTTCCCTTATGATAATTTACTACTTCTTCTCTTAACATTTTTTTTAAATATATTTTTTATTTTTTAAATCAGAACATACTGAAGGGTTTTGAAGACTGGTTTTAACCCTGATTCCTAAGAACGAATCCCTTGCTTACCTCCAAAAATAAATAAGCATGTTCTGCTAGTTGCAGCTATATCTTGATAACTTGTCATTATTCTTGCAGGTACCCCTTGGTTTATGCAATGCAGGATTACAACAAAAATATATATATTCTGAAAGAGCAGAAGTGTCTTGCTCAACAAGCTGGTTTTAAAATAATTTCTATGTAGTTTTACCAGTACATAGAAAGTAATTGTGCTGGTACCAAGCAGAAGATGAACATTTGTTAAATAAATTGCACTTGCAGATAACTGTGACATTACAAAATACTTCTTACTCCTTTCAGAGATTTGGTCAGTTTTCCTCAATAATCAAAAACATGCAATAAACTGTTAAATATATATATATATATATAACTTAGAACACTCTTAATGAAACAATATATGCTGCCTTTACATCCTTTATGAGGTAGGTGATAATGTTAGTCTTTGCTGTCATCCAGGTTTCCAAATACTTTCTTCTAATAAACTGTTTGCATTTACTTTCTGTTTGGCCAGACTATTTGAAATGATCCATCTGCTTTCTGGAGAAAAATAATCAGTGAAAACACCCAACTATTTCTGTGAAAATGACAATGGAAAATAAAATATTTTCTGAAGTTAATAGGATTGTATTAAACTGTGTTTGGAGACCTCAGTCCAGTGCTAAGAGCAAAAGTTTGAAATTTGTCTGCAACAAGGCGTCCATGCAAGGGACAGAGTTCTCCCTGAAAGATCTGTAAAGGAACCAGCCAGGAACTGTAATGTGCAATATGCCCATGTGAGCAGTGAGCAATGTCTGTAACATCAGCTAGTTATGAGCAGTGCTTGTCTGAGTCACAGTGGACTGACTGGCAGAAGGAACAGTCACTGGAAATTTTAGTGAGATCCAACATGGATAAATCATGACATTTTACTTACTGTGGGAGTCAATCATGGTAAGAGAACACTGGCTTTGAGTCCACAAGCTGCTTTGTTTTAGGCATCTAGAGGTCTTTCTTGCCTATCTTCACAGAATGGTTGAGGTTGGAAGGGACCTCCAGAGACCTAGTCCAACACCCCTGCTCACCCCTGATCAGCTAATGATGGTAACAAAATAGTCGTTTAGTTAATAAACTACTTCTCCAGTAGCTTCAGGATTGAGGTTCACCACAGTCTTCCTATTTTATAGGAATGATTAAATTCTAGTGGTGCTGCTCTGAGAAAGTCCTTTATGCTACCTGCATAAAGGTACCCTTGAATCAGGCAGTCACTTCCTAAAGTGTTATTTAATTAGATAAATGAACTTCCAGATATCAAACAACATGATACCATAAAGAATGTATAAATTATTTTGTGGATGAAATAAATCTTCTATAAAAAGCAAACAGTAAAGCAAGCAAGCAAGCAAACAACAAAACAGTATGCCTTCTGCAACATGTATGAGACCTCCATAATTCAGGCTAGAATGGAAAATATTTGTCTAGCAAGTTCTCTACTCTGAAGAAAAGGGGTGCCAGAGGAATCTGGAGAACACTACTGTGAAGAGACTGAAGAAAATATGATTCATCAATTTAAACAATGCAGGCAAACAGAAAAATGAACAGCCAGAAGCCTGATTTTCACATGGTCTTAGCCTGAAATTGGGAAAAATAATCAGGCTTATTTATTGGTTCTTTTTATTTTGCATTGCCATTTTGTATTGCCTTTCCTTTTCATTTCTTTTGCACAAGTGGTATGATGGTATCCCTTGTGAAGAGTATGTATGTATACACAAATAAAGTCACTACTGTTTCAGTATTTCAGTATTTTTCAGTATTTTCTTCTCTTTGTGATTAATATCAAATCACTGGGGAATTAGCTCAAGATCCTCCAGCAGAAAGAACACTGTGTTGTTATTTCATCATATTGCAATTAGAAGGAATGTTGTTCTTCTCAAGTCAATAAGGCTATATTCAGCCTTATTATAATAAGGCTATATTCAGCTATGTTATAATAATAAGGTTATATTATTATAAGGCTGAATTGTAAATAAGTATGACTATAAATTTTCACATTCAGATTTAGAAGGCTGAACACCAGATAGACTAACTGACTGAGTAGATTTAGAGGCTGGTTAGGAAAATAAAAATATGATTAGAACTCTGGTCATAACCTATTAACATAACTAATAATGAAGCTAACAGTAAATTCATACAAATAGTGACAAAGATATTTTTTGTAGACTTTTGTTTAAACCTTGTATAAGAAGGCATAAGGAAATGTTGACAGAGGTCTACCCATATGATTCACAGAAAAGTATTTATTTAACATTGCTTTAACTTATGGGAGAGGGAGAGAGAACAGGAAAAGGAAGAGAGCAGACTTGACACCTTGGGTCAATTTTATTTCTTCAGAAGTGGCTGAACAAAGTAAAAAATGCTTACATTTGCAGTAGAAAAAAAAAAAAGAAAAAAAAAAGAAAAAAAAAGAAAAAAAAAAGTCTTCTGTGCAAGTGGAAGACAAGTAGGAGGAAATGAAAGCTAGGAAAAAAAATAGTACCTGGAATAATCTCATGGGACAGAATGAATTGAAAGAAGCCAACCAGGTGCTTAGGGATATGCATTTAGAATAGTTCTGTGAACTCTAATGTGGCTAAAAATATGCTAAGGAAAAAAAAAAATCAAACATTAATTTATGTTGCCACAAAATTTGTCAGCTTTTACAGACCAAAAAGGATTATGGAGTACGAGTAGCTTATAAATCTTATAGATAGTAGGAAACCATTGCTTGCTGCCTAATATTAAATGTATCATTGATCTTCTGGAAGGGATAAGCCTGCTCAATCACAAAATGGGAAAAACACCTATTTAGTGTTTAGAAAGAATTTGGTACTTTAATAATAATAATAATAATAAATCCTTACCTGTTTAACCTCAGATTTCCAATTCCATCATTTATATCTAATATTCATTTTAAAAACATTGTCATAGAAAATAAGACCACACAGGTTTAAATAAAATTTTATACAAACACATTGAAAATCTAATATTTTATTTTATTGTTTGATGTGGGCTGGAGCTGCTTTTTGTCAGGTGTATTACGAACACTACTGGATTCAACAGATTTTCTTATATTCAGGATTTCTTACATTATACTTTTTCACGTGTAGTTGCAAGATGTTAAGTTGCAAGATGGCATACATACTTCTGGACTAACTCCCCAGTCTTCAGTGAGGTTTAAGCAAAAGTGAATGCTATGCAAAGACTTCAAGGTCTAACTGTGGACAGAGGTTTAGTCTGCATTTTACTGGGTAAAGAAAAAATTCACCACAGCGACAGTGAATTCATATGTTTGAATCTTACCTATTGAAATGCTAGCGATAGATTTCACCTCAAATGAGTGTACATGTGTACTATTTAGCTTCTGTAGTATAGGTAAGGAGGAGTGATCTTGGAGTTTAGACACTGAACTTGGGTTCTGCAAATTTAAACCTGGCGTTTTAACTAATTGTGAAATTTGTTGTGTGCAGAAGTCTTCCACAAATCTAATGATTTATCCTGTGCTTACTGTTCTAGTCCTAAGCATAAGTAGCAACTCAAGGAAGAAAAGAGAGTAGAAAATAAGCTGGATGAATATAGGCACAAATATTTCTAAATGGTAATTTTGTAATTAATGTAAATTATGGTGATTCATATGCGGTGTGGATGAATTGAAGGGATTGTCTCAGATCGAAGTGTCATTTGAGCAGGATTGAAAAACTACTAGATGATACACATAGGAAGAAGTGACCAGAAACAAAGGTGTTTTTTTTGTTGTTTTGTTTTGGTTTGGTTTGCTTTTTTTTCAGAAAAGCAGACTAAGAGCAAGCAACTACCAATCTGCTTTGGAGTATAACTTGGTATTTCTCTTTGAGAAACAAAGGAGTTGAAAATGGCAAAAATGACTAAAAAAATAATCCTCTCCAGAAAAATCAAAGATAAAGTAGATTGTCAAATCTTTACAAGGCATATTAGTAGAACTGTCTAAAATATTATATAGTGTTAAATAAATTAATTTGTGCAATGGTTTCTATCAGACAAAGGTGCAATTGATTAAAGCTCTCCTGCCCAGGGAAAATGTAACTGAGAAGAATATGTAAAGGTATAAGGAATCAAAGACATTGAGAAGGTGGGTCAGGAACAAACATTCACTATTGCTTATACCATAAAAACAAGTGATAGAAGTATTAAAACAAGCAAAAAGAAGTACATTTTTACACAGCAAGTAATTTGTTTATGAGCGTTGAGGATGCTTAAAGTAAAGAGTGGATCATAAAGCACCCTACTTCGGGTCTCCTGTGAACAGAGATGCAGACTGTCAGAAAAATGGAGGTCTTACTTAGGTCCGACTCTTTCTTTCCTTACATGATTTTCCTGAGCACCTGTTCCCAGGTACTATTGAGACCCTGCTGAAAAAGACTCTTAGTTCAGAGCCAGCATGGGGGTTTATTAGCTCTGTATCTGCAGTTCCAGAGATAGATTGCTAAATTGTTCTGTAAAATGTTTCAGTTTTAATAAATGATCAGTAAAATGAGAGCACCTCTCAGTGACATTTGGCAGTCTCCTAGGAGTAAGTTCTGAGGTTAGACCCACCTAATTGTGTAGAGAAGACCTACACACAGTTCAGACACAAATATTATATGCCTTAAAGGCAAACTCAACATAAGAAATCAGGCATGTTTTTATATTGTATTTCATGATCATTTATTTATACTAAAACTCAGAAGTGCTGGTGGTTTGGCCTGTTTTCATTATTTATTTATTTATTTATTTATTGTCCTTTTATCTTATGCTAGTATAGCGTTTACTCAAGTCCTTCAAAATCATGAGATTGGCTAAAACATTCCCATGATATTTAAAACTTCTCAAGGTTTTGATTTTCTAGGCCAGAAGGAACATCTCCAGCTTTTCTCCAGATCTGTAGGACTATAAAAAAATATTTAAAAGTATGAAGGATTTAGTCCAGAACAAGGAATGTTACCCACCCACACACCCACCACAACCAATAAATAAATAAATAAATAAATAAATGTGAGAATTGCTTTATACACAGGAAAATTATGAAAACTAAAAACAATTTAAACTAGAATGCATATAGTAGCTATCCAGGTCTCTGCAGAACAGTATACTTGGCAGAAAGTATATTTGTTCACAGTGAACAGGGCTAGCAGGATGGAAAGTTGCAACTGAAGAGTCTAATTTTGCTTAAATTAGTTGTACAGTGGGTCCATCTAGTAATAAAAAAAGTTTTGTTTTGTTTTTCTTTTTTTTTCTTTTTTTTTTTTTTTTTTAGTAATAATTCCCCTCTAACCACCCCCTATAATTGAACCCACTAGTTGAACACCAGTGACTGAAAGAATGGTTCATACCAAAAGTGGTTTGTGGAGAGAAGTCTAGGCAGTGAATGAGAAGAAGGGAGAAAATAGCTGTGGAAGATGTATGCCTTGCTGACTAGGCAAGTATTATTTGCTGTAGAAAAGAGATATTTCTTCTCTCCAACAACTATATACAGCAAACTGCTGAAAATGCCCATCAGTGAGAAAGTCCACTGGCTGCAATAAGGTGTAAGAAGAACTTTCTGATAAAAATTTATATCTGGGAATTTTATATACATATATTTTAAAGGGGTTCAAACATTACCTGTGTTTTAAATATGTGCATGTGTGAGAAAAGCAAGCACAAACAAGAAAATATATTATTGTTTTAATTATTTTTATGCAAAATATGACTACACTTTCATTTAACTGAAAAAAAATCTGATTTCTGAATGATGTTAGGACTCAACAGTGCAATAACCTTCGTTTCCATGAATGAACATACATTTCTACAACACAGAAATATCAGATGAGATTAAGGATACCTACTTGGAATAAGCATTTTTCTGTCATTTGAATCTCTCAGATCACACCCAGTAGTAGTTGCCTTTGGAACTTGTCAGAACTACTCCATCGTGATGCTAGGAGTAGTGAGCACCATCCTTTTCTCACACCATTGATATTATACTGCTGGTTTCATGTCACCCTTCAACAAGCTGAAATGATTGTTCAGGAAATTGTGCAGTTAATGAAGGTTTAAGCAGGTGCTGACACTTCTTATTTGACTGCACTCACTAGTTAATTTTGAAACAAAAGCACACATCACTGCAACACTCTGAGAGAAGACATGACATTAAGCACTCTGCCAATTCTAAATCAAAAGAATGATAGGCCAAAAGTTCTATGGGAGATCATAGATTTCAAGCAAAAATTTTAAAGTGTACTAATGAAAATACGTTTTCATTAGTGCTTATATATATATATAGTACCTGTAATAGGGAAGACTGTTTATCCCTTTCCTCTATTTCTGCATTTCTGGAATAAATAAGATCAGATGAAGAGATGAAGTTTGTGGTAGAGAGACTACTGAGACTACTGGCTTGAAGCCAGTGTTTATTCAAATCATGACAAGCTTTTTTTTTTTTTGTTTTCCTTTTTTTTTTTTTTTTCTGTGTTGCATTTCACTGCTCAGCTGTCATTAATGACTGCAATTTTTAGCCATATGTGTCCATTCAGTCTTCCTACAAAACTGACAGGGAAGACCCTGTGTTCTGACATTATGCTTTTCTACAGTGGACAGAAATGAGGCCCTGTCAGGGAGCCCAGTTGCTGATTGTCTGATGCACAAGAATTACGTTGCATTGCCTGAGACCTGGGGCTCTGGCTGGGTGGCTTGAATTAATATTTTCTGCAGTCAACAGAAGATTCTCATTGATTTTAATAGCACGCTGGAATTATTCCTTGGCCCACAGCTTGGGCTTTGAAACAAATAAACGGAGTTGGAACACTAGATTTATTTTAAGCTGTAAAATTGGTGTTAAATATATTTGAGGTTAACCATATGTTAATGACATTAAATGAAATACTGAGTAAGTCAAATAACTGTAAATGATAGTTCTTGGAAGTATTAAACTTGTCTGTAACCATGACAAGAAAGAAAATTTTCAAGACCACTTTTGGTTTCTGTATATAAATTAGTTGAGTTTAATTGAAATGCTTCAGAACTTTAACATAGTTCACTGCTTTTACATTCAGTTTATTAAATTTTTATGTCTTCCATATTCTATGCATTTAGTTTTCCAGTAAATGACCACAGTACAGTAGTTTCCCAGCAGTGATGTAATACTACAAAAATAGTCTAAGCTGAGTTCACTTCAAAGTGTTACATTTTTGCCTTTGTTTCTTGCCTTTCATTTATTTTTTTCCTGCAGTAAAGGATTCCGAGCTGTTTAAAGTGTTTTTTTTTTTTTTTTTTTTTTTTTTATATATATATATTTTTTTTATAATAGGAATCATATATAGAATACTGCTGTTTATAAACTGATCCAGTGCCTTAGTCATTTTGTGTGAGAGCAGAAACTCCAGGATTCCTCCACATTTTTAAAGTAATTAAGCTTTTTGACAGAGATTTTTTTATTGATATTATTTTATTTTTGTCTGAAGGCCTAGATAATAAAATAATTGCCTGTAGCTCCCTGATAAGACAAAAGACAATTCACTTATTTCTCTCTCAACAAGAAATGAATACACTGAAGAAACTCAAGACTTCATGTCTTCTTGGAAACTGGCAGAAAACATTTGTGGCATTATTTAGTTCATGACTGTTTAATGGATAAATTAAGCAAGAGAAATAACGTACCTTTATTTTGACAGAATTCAAGCTCACTGTTTTGTTTGTCTTGGTGTCTGATTAGAGGACAAAAATTATCAACATTTTTATCTCAGCACAACAGAACAATCTTAGTATTTTAAGCAGAAGTCACAATCACTGCTTCCTTTCACCCACAACCTGTCTTTTAAACTACCCCCTCACACTGGCCTCGATAGTTCTATCAGACCCTAACCTTTTCTTTTCTTTTTACAAAGTATTGAGTAAATAGCTAATGCTTTTATTGTATAAAATTATAAATAAATGTTGAACTGAGCCCTGTTTATTGCAACACTTTCTCTGGGATGGGCAGAGGCAGTTCTACCTGATCCCAAGAAAATGCCTGTTTTGGCTGAAGACTTTATTATAAGCCATTCTCAAGCCAAGGACATTTTGAGGACTAGATCCAAGTCAGTATGGAGATGGCAGTGTATAATATTTTGTCAAAGATGGAAACTTAACAGTTGAATTCACTTCATAATTATTTAGTGCATATATTGCATACACCTTGTCAATGCATTAAGCTCCATTTTTAAAGCGCCCCAGCAGAAGAAGAAAGAAAAAAAAAAAAAAAAAATCAGTAATATAATGACTGACCTTAAATTAAATTCTGGAAAAATATATTTGATATCTGTTATTAGTTTTTGCCATTTGAATCAAAATTCCAGTTTCCCCTGCCTAACTATAATTTTCCAATTTTATTTGTACCAAAAAAGACAAATTTCACAAAATATCTATGTAAAATATCTCTTTGCTGAGTGTAATGTGTGCTGTATGCTATACAGGATGTTTTAGAATACCCTTCATTTAGTTTTAAATATTTTTGGAGTTCTTTTGGGAAATCATTTATTTAGAATACAAGTGGTCTATGTTAGTTTTTAATGGGAAAAAGAAATACAGATAACTAAGGAAAAAAAAAAGGAGAGAATCAAGTCTGTAATATGTGAGTATCTTGGAGTTAAGAATTTAATAATTGCTCTTTTGAACTGCTGTCATTTTTCTGTATTATTGTGAGTTTAGATTCATTTTAAATTTTGGTCATTGTACCATGAATTGGGATGAACTTCTGTATTTGTTTTTGACTAGGAAACATAACATAGTGTTCATTTTGCCATGTCTAACCCAAAACAGAAATGAAAAAACGATGTCTGATTTGCACTCATTTACTCAGACCACTGACCGATTCAGATTTGGAAATCTGATACTAACTCATCTAATCCATTTGTGTTTTTAACTATAGAAATACAGATAGGTACAGATCTAACAGTGAATTCAGGCAGTATTTCTATCTGCAATTATAAACTGTATATGCATTATTTGTCATCCCCTGTATGCTTTTTCTTGTATTTTCTTGATTTTTCTGGTATTTTCTGGTAATTTAATTTATTTTATTTTGCTTTGTTTTGTTTAATTTTATTTGGGGTGGGGAGTGCTCAAATCTGGTGATTTCACAATCTCTGAGATCCCTGTAAATGTTTCAATAGTTTTTGTATTCTTATAAATCAAGTGCACTTTGGAAAGTACTTCCACATTTCATGTATGAGCATCCCTAAAAGAAAGGAAGCTATATTTATCATATGGAAACAATTGCAGAATCTCAAAATATTCCCTGTCCTCATCTGAAAGTAATACCAATGCTTTTCAGAAACCTGTTTATGGAATGAAAATAATATCACCCCCATATTGAACCCTACTATCCTTTTTGCTGTATATCTCTTAGCTAGTTTCCAGCCATCTCAACAACACATATATCACTTTTCTGAGGTATCTTAACATCTGTCCTAATGGCTGTTTTTGCAATTCAATACCTTATTGTGGAAAGGACTCAACAATGGCAGTGTGAAGAATAGCAAGTTATTGTCTTCCTGATGTACAGTCTTAATTAATTTCTTGAAGTCAAACAGTCTTCTTTGGTGGCTTTACACTCAAAACTGCTAGATTATTGTAGTATTCATGAAAATATCAATTTGGATTTATGAGAATATTTTGTCTTGCCTTCCCTAAATGTGACTCTCTACCTGCATGAAGAGCAGAATGTTTTTATGTCACTTTAAAAATATCTCTGGGAAGCCAGATATAGGTAGAAATGTATTATAAAATTCCACATGCTTTATCCACTAAAATAAACCCTATGTTTGTTTCATTGACTAATTGTACTTTATATCAAGTTGTTGAATTATAGTTGATGAAGTGCTAGCATATGCTAGCTGCAATTAAGCATGCAAGCACTGGCAACTGATTAGAATCTTTTTAAATGCTTTTTCTTTTAAGTTACTTATGCTACCTTTAGGTTTTTTAAAATCATGAGAATAATCTGTTTTGCAGTACCGTTGATATCCCTTTCTCATTTTTATCCAGAAATGAAAGAACATACCAACATGATACTTAATAAGATATTTAACTGACTTTAAAGTTTCTCATTAAGATTTTCTTAGACGTCTGGAAAATTTTTAATATTAGCATAATAAAATGTGTTTTTTTTACATTATTAAAAAAAAAAAAAAAAAGAAAAAGAAAAAGTAGTTTCTTTAGCAGAATCTCTCCTAACCATTGGTAAATAATTTAAAACCATGAAAATTTAACATTTATCTCAGTGAAGGATCACATGAAACATCTTTCATTAGATTGGTAAATTGACCTTTGCTAGAAGTATGAGGAATTCTGCCTTTCATATATGAAGCTTCCGTGACCAGTTCTTGGATATTGAACTGAGTATAAAATATAAATATCAGTTCTTCTATATACATATATATAAAGATTTTGATGTTCAGAAAGAGTTTTGTTCTTCAACCCAGTTGAACTGGGCTGACAAAATTGCCTTAAGCCAAGCAGCAATGACAACTGCCCTTGTTTTATGCAGAACACTGGTGTGAAGCCAATGTTAACTCAACAGAACAAGACATATTTTTCATATTCTGCTAGCATTTCCTAGCTCTTCAGTTTCTGGATGGAAAGAAAGGTTATACAGTAAGTAATGCCCAGTCTGCTTTATTTCCCTTTTTAACCAATCAGGTTGAATACAACTCTTTTAATATCCAAATTAATATTTTCTAAAAATAACCTGTTTGTTATTTGAATGTGCCTATTGTGTATGTGGGATGTATTGGGAACATCCCAATTGATGCATTTTTACCCTTCTAAAGGGAAAACAATATAGGCATTCTAGGAGGACTTTCAGTCCAACTCCTTGAATTCACGTGCACAAATTTTAGTTGAAAGCAAAATTTGAATAAAAAGGAGAACTTTGGAAATCCAGAAATGGTAGCACATCACTGAAACATTTTTATTCCTACATTATATTCTTTCACTAAACTACAGTCAGTTTGTTAGATAGCTGAAGACTCTACTGGAATACTCATTCATTTACTTTGAAATATTTATGAAATACCATAATGCAATGAGCTGTCTACAAATTAATAAGATTAACGTGGTGTGACAAAAAAAAAGGATGCATTCATGTCAGATGATCTCAGATTTTTATTAGTAATTTGATTCTTTCTCTAAAGAGTGTATAAATGAGTTATTTGTATATTAAGTAACGAGAAAGAGTATTTTTGTTCCTTGACATTTAGGTAGGACATCTAGAAGTCCATGCTAAACTTGTTACTGTTGGTACCTTACTATGGCTAGTAGAGCCTATGCTCTCAGAAATAGAAATTGAGCTATATCATTATGATTCAACAAACAGAAGTAGCATTATCCTTGGCTCCAAAAATTACCTCTGTGTGAACAGGAGGATTTCTTACTCAAAGGTCAGTGATGACCAGGAACCACAAAATGAAGAGCCAAATCTCCAGCAAATCCACAGGACACCATCTAATACAAATAGAAGTAACCACAATTAGAAAGGTAAATAGCATACTAGAGAGCACACAGTAGCATGATTTCAACAACCACCTTTATGTTTTAAATCTTACTGTGACATATGTTCAAACATTCATAAACAGCAGAAATATATTCTAATAACACATATAAAAAGAAGTTGGTTCTCAACTGTGAAGTTGTCAAATAAATAAAATAAAAATAAAATAAAATAAAATAAAATAAAATAAAATAAAATAAAATAAAATAAAATAAAATAAAATAAAAGGTAAAACACCTGAAAAAAAATCCTGGAGTGAACTCTTGGCCCTGGACTGACAGTGGCAGGACTCCCATTGACGTCAGTAGAGAATGATTTTACCTGTGCTTTTTGGCTTGCCTGATGGGAGGAACATCAAAAAATGCAACTTTCTATTGTAATATCAAATGGCACATAACATTTCTGTAACAAGTACTGTTTTCTGTTTGACTTATTTCTTATTTCTTATATCACGTAGAGCACTTAGAGTTCTCTTGCTCGGTACAGATTTCGCTTTGGTGGGAGAGCTCTTTCTTGGGGAATACTGAAATATTTCATATTTGCTAGAAGAAATTCCTGACTCCAAATTATTTCATTCACATTCCAGTCCTTTTGCCAAACTTATGGTTTATTTGGGATTAGTAGAAGCAGGAATTCAGAGGAACTTTAGAACTGCTGCATCACAACCAAATCTCCCACTCACCTCACTGGACTCAGGCAACCATTGCCTCCAGCACACAATACGTTATTTCTTCCAAGGTTCCTGGAAGAATAGAAATCCTGACAAAGCAGGTAGCCGCCAAACACAAAAACACTCTGACATCTTTCCATAAGTAAAGCAGTTTTTTTTAAAAGGAGACACCAGCTTATGTAAAGGATTTTGGGAATATCTTCTGCATACTCTTTTAAATACTTTTCCTCCTTTTTCTAACTTTTTTAGTTTTGTGATTAACTGTTGTCAGACCGGCTATAGTCATACTGAAAGCCCAGTAAAACTTTAGTATTCAAATAAGGAAACTGACTGGAATAAGTCAGAAATAAAACATCTTTATTTTATTTTGATGTTCAACCCCTTCAACCTGTCAACTTTCAGAAAAGGAATTTTATCTAAAATGGGGAAAGAATTCTTTTTATAGCTACAAAAGAAAAAAAAAATCCTTACATAACTAGGATATGCACATTGAGACAATGTCTGATTTTAATAAGGACTTCAAAAGTGAATGTGATTATTTTAAATTATGATTTTTTCTTTGATGTCAAAATGAAAAACAATACATTGTGTTTTGCAAAAGCAAACTTTACAAACATTTATTTTTAGTTTCTATTTATGTCTGTGATAATGTTGCATGTGTTAACTGAACTGTTTTGGCCTATGAAGGACTTATGCTCTGAGTAGATCTGTTTTGTTCTCCTTAAGTTAATTTAATCATTAAGTGTTACAAGGTATTGTATCCCAGTGTTCAGGTATCTCCCTTTTCAAAACCTGCAGAAGTCAACATCCACATACTTGTTTGGCTAGTATTTATTGGTTCATTCATAAGGCTGTCCCTTAGAAAAGGAATAGCCTGAGAAAAATCTTGTGTATATGTAGATGTGTAGATGTCCAGCTGGTTGAAAGATGGAGAAGCTGTGTTTTAGTTTAACTAGACTCTTACTTGCTTCTGATTATGCTCAGCCAACCTCTTCATTCAAAATAAAGACATCTTTTACATGATATAAAGAAGACCTATAACAATTCTTTCTTATAGTTTACTAAGCTCAGTTAGTTTGCTTCTCCTTGACTGTTTATCTTCAGTGGCTTTAAGGAAGATTTTGCAGATTTTTCAAATTGACTTTTGCTATAAGGTAAAAAGCAGGGACCAACTTTGATAATTCATTGATAATTCATAAAAACAAATGCCTAGTCACATATTTTACTAGTAGCTTTGTGTTTTATAGAAGAGTCAGTGTCTGTAAATATGAGTACATTAGTTTGTATCCAGACTGCCTAAAATACATAAGTTTAAAACATAGTTGTTATTCTATTCAATAACAAATATATTTTGTTTCTGGAGAATTGTAACATAAAAAGGACTGTATTTCACACACAAACACACACACATACAAAAAAGGAAAATTACAGAATGACATTTAAAGAGTATGTGTGAGCTCAGAAGAAACATAACAACACTGATTTTTATGAAACTGCCAAACTGTAGAAAAGTAAGTAGTTATACTAAAATACTATTCTATCAGCATTTCCACCACAAACTTTATCTTTCCAGTTTTTATAGGTCATATATAAAGAACAATATTAATAGTTTAATAATAATATATATAATAATATATATTATAAAGAATATATATAATATAATCATATATAAAGAATTGACTTTGAGAGTCTTGAGAGTTGTACCTGTGCAAACTTCATGAAGTTCAACAACACCAAATGTAAGGTTCTGCACCTGGGCCATGGCAATTCCAAGCACAAATACAGGCTGGGCGGAGAATGGGTTGAGAGCAATCCAGATGAGAAGGAATTGGTGGTGTTGATGGATGAGAAGCTCAACATGAGCCAGCAATGTGCAGCCCAGAAGGGCAACCATATCTTGGGTTGGATCAAATGAAGCATGGCCAGCAGGTTGAGGGAGATGATTCTCCTCTTTTACTTTTGTGAGACGCCTTCTAGAGTTCTGCATTCAGCTCTGGGTCCCCCCAGCTGAAGGACATGGACCTATTAGAACGAGTTTAGAGGAAGGCCACAAAGATGATCAAAGAGATGGGGCATCTTTCCTATAAAGACAGGGTGAAGGAGTTGGGTTTATTCAGCCTGGACAAGGCTCTGGGGAGACTGGGGAGACTTTCCAACACCTAAAAGGGGACTACAGGAAAGCTGGGGAGGGACTCTTTGTCAGGGAGAGTAGGGGGAATGGTTTTAAACTAAAAAAGCATAGATTTAGATTAGATATTATGAAGAAAGTCTTTTCTATGAGGGTGGAAAGGCACTGGAACAGGTTGACTGGAGAAGTTGTGGATGCCCCATCCCTGGAAGTGTTCAAGGCCAGGTTGGATGGGGTTCTGAGCAACCAGGTCCACTGGAGGGTATTCCTGCCCATGCTGGGGGAGCTGGGAGGGTTGGGGGAGGAGGGGGGGGTGGAGGGTGTATTATATGGTCCTTAAGGTCCTATCCAACACCAACCATTCTGTGATTCTATGAATCACTGACAGTGACACTGATTTTAGGCTTCTTATAACATGATTGTAATGGATTTAATTGTCTTTGGTTTTGACAGTTTTAAGGAGTCATAACCCAGATATGACTACATATTTTAAAAGAATTCCAATGGAGATCTGTTCTGTGAACTTGCAAATCAAAAGTTTATTTATTTATTTATTTTAATAGGGGCTTCATCTCTGATATCTTTTAGTCCAGACCTAAATGCATACAGGATTGCACTCTTCAAAAGTGGAGCTGTATAATATGGATCAAGTTGTGGATCCTTTCTTTCCCCTGGAGTTAGTTTATGAGGAATTTTATTATTATTATTATTATTTTCTCCTTAATCAGATTAAGAGCTAGTTGCTGGCAGTAAAGGGATTAACAGATATGGGACTTTACTTGCTGGAAATACTCTTTGGGAAATCTGAGACATAAAAAAAAAAAAAAAAAAAAAAGTATTCACAGTATTCACTCTGTATTAGAACAAAAGGAGTAATTTGTCAAGCAGATAAATTCAGAGGGATTTTTTTTTTTTTTTAAATCAGAAACAGAAACATTTTGTTTAGTGTAAAACAAAGCTCGGTGATTTCCAGCTCTTCATCAGTCTGTATGACAGAGAGAGAAGAACCTAGAAGCCCCAGAAGTCAAGCTGAGATAGGAGGTTTGGAGCTTCAGGATGGGAGCTTCAAGACTTAAGAGTATTGGGAAGATATCACACTCTAGCTTTATATTAAGGCTCCAGTGAAAAGTCTAAAAGCCCTGAGTTCATCAAAGCTCATAATGAAATTCTGTCTTCTCTCTGGGTGGTTCAAATTCAAATTCTAGAGAAAGAGTGTTATTTACCCTAGAAGTTCCCCAAGTGTTTTCTAAGATACATCCCATTTGTAAAAAATAAAAGGAAAGTTCCCTATGGCCCAACACTACATAAGACTGCAAGAAACAATATTGAAATTGATGGAAATATTCACGCTGGCAATGTTCAGCAAGGCTGAGTGGTGTTATTAGGATAGTGGTAATATTTCATTTTTGGAAAAAAAAAGAGAATTTTTAAAAAGTACTTACATTAAACAGCTTTTCCACCTTCAGTTACATTTAAGTTTAATATTCCAAAATAATGAAACTTCATTTAAAATAATCTCTAAAACAGATTGGCCACTTTTTAAATAAGTCACACTATACAGCTCCATTGACAACAATATAGCAGCTTAAGTTTTAAACTAGTATAAAAGAAACTTAAATTTGGTGCTTTTTCCTTTTTTATTTTTATTTTTAATAAATATTGAGAAATGTATAATTCACAGGAAAACACACACACACACACAAAAAAAAAGAAAATAAAAGCACTACAATGAATGGGTATTTTTTTTTTTTCACTATAATTTTGTTATCTTATGGTAGGTGTTGGTAAAGTATATATATAATTATCTTAGGTATTACCTTTATCTATAATGCCTAAATTTTTGTGACTAGTAATGCCCAAGTGCCAAGTGTGAAATAATTACTTTTTTTTTTTTTTTTTTTTTTTTTTTTTTTTTGTCCCTCAAGAAGACAGAAGACACAGAAGAAACCCACATTCTTAGAATCACCATTTTTGTCCCAAAGGCAGCAAATGCTTCTGACACCTCCTTCCACTTCTGTTGCCAGCTCGGCTCTGGAGAGCAAGCTGTGAGGATGGAATTGACAAGGCTCCAGCTATTTTATGCATACAGTAGTTTTGTCCTTTAAAACCTGAATTATGGACCACATTTCTTTCTCCTGGAAAATCTCTCAGGAAGGGAGAAGGTATTCCAATGACAACATGAGTATGAATTCATGAGGACTATAAGAAGACCAGAAAATATTCATCTAGATTTTATTATCAGAACTATCTGCAAGGAACTAACTGCTTCATTATTATGGCCCTGAATCTTGGAACTTTGAGCTAAAGTTTCATTCTTTGTCTTTTTCTGGACATCATGTTACTCACTTCACTTTCTCATTAATTTTCAGTTCAGGTTTAACTTCTCACAAAGAGATTCAATGCTGTTACTTAGTTAGAGTAACCTTACTCTATAGGTACACTTCCACTAAAATCAATATATTAGCAATGGAGTAAAAAATATGTAGAAATATTAATGCTAGGCTTTTTTCAAGAAAATGTCAAAACCATAGAAAAGGAATTAATGCAGCAATATTTTTGTTACTACTGTGATCAATCTGCTGATTCCACTGACTACTCAGCATTTGGATCTCTTCCTATTCTAGACCTGACTTGCCTCTACAGCCTCTTTTAGACTACTAAATCAGTCATGGTGTCAAAGTTATTTTCTCATCTGCTCTTTTTCAGAGGTTGGAGGACTTTGTATGCAAAGTATTTTATTCCTCTTCCAGAGCTAGAAGAAATGGATGCTTATGCAGATCTGAAATAAAGCTAAAGACAGAAGACCATTCTCCACTTCCTGGGATAGATATAAGGGAGGAACTGAGCAACTGGTTAAATAGTAATTTTCTAGCTTCAGAATCATCAAAGACTTCTGATTGTAGTGATGAGGAGAGCAACTAAGTACTTCTGGCTTTCAGGATAGTGGAATGTCTACTTTAATGCCAAAGCTAGCCTATAAAAGTCTGGCTCTGATCCCAGCTTTGTTGGCCCAATATAAGCACTTTTATTTGACCTTTTTATTAATGTCAGTGTTGTTCCGAGCACACACGTCTTAGATCCCCAAACAGAAAGAAAATTAAAAGAGATGGTTTTATAAGAATTGCATATACAGTAGGTAGCACTGTCCTGAAGTACTAGCTTGTCTGACACTAGTGAGAGGGGAGATCAGTTTCTGTTAACTGTGGATCTTGTGACTTAGGTGTCTAACAAACAATGGATAAGGGCAGAAAAAAGTTTGTGGACTCTTTAAACTGATTACAAGAAATGACAGCATATGATGTAAATATAAAATCTTACTTTGTGATTATTTGTGTCTGTATTAAAGTTTTCTTAACCAGGAAGTTTTGTTGTTTCTGGTAGTACTATATCTGTCTTATGTCTCTCAGTTTTAAAAAAAGACCTAATGTGTTTCTTGGAAATTATTACACATAAGGTTCAGTGGCCTGGTGAATAAATACAAATATAGTGACACTTAAAACTGAGGTGCATAATACAAAAATTATTGTTAAAAAGATGTTTAGCTCTTTTAAGAGGTTTCTTATGTGCATGAAGAGGAATTGAACTGTAAAGATGAATGCTCAAAGGTATGTAAGATGAGCAGATAAATTCAGTCTGGAATTCCTTGAAACCTGGGGAGGAGGCAACATGAAATGAATTAAGTAGTATGCATGGATTAAATGAATATTGTGATACATACAACATTCTATTTGTTTATTTTTTCATCCATAGGTCCAAGTCTTCAACAGATGGGCAAGCAAAAAGGATCTCGGTCTTGGATTTTTTATTGTTTTTATTTTTTTATTTTTTATTTTTTACTGCAGATCAGGGTGACTCAGGGATTTGTAGTGGATAGAGTTCAAGCCATTTAATCAAATCTGGACCAAGCTGGCAGTGACTGCAAGTCAGTTCTGCCTGCTACTTGTGTATCTGGGGGTCTGGTGGGCACACGTGTGATAGGACTTGGCGGTCAGATGCCAGCTGCTAGTGGATGCCAATACATATTATATTAAAGTAACCTCACACAACCTGCTCCTTGGCAGTCTCAGCCAAAACACCAAACATAGAATGGGCACTGAGACAGAGCTAAACTTTCCACCCCATGTAGCAGTTGCTTAAAACACACAGGGCGGGTAGTGAGAACACCAATTACTTTGTGCTGTCCATGTTGTACTGGGCCTGTGGAAAAACTGAATAATGGATCTTCCAGCAGGGCCTGCCTGGTACTTCTCATAAACCTCTTTTATGTTCCACCATTGTATTTGTGTTTGGCTGGAAAACGTTATTGCCACTATCAGCTTGCAGCTTCAACATGGCTGACAGGGATTTCTCATCTGAATGAAGTTTTGCAATCTATTTTCCTCGGGTCCTGCCTCGTTAGAGCTAGAGTTAAGTGCTGCTTGATAGGAGATGACACTTTTTAGGGAGGGATTAAATCATTACTGTTTATTCAATGCCTTTTAATTTATCTGTTCAATGCTCAGTTAAATGTGCTTGTCAAAAACTAAAGGCTGGAGAGGGGCCCGCAGAACTATGCCCTCCCTCCCTAAGACCCATCCCTCAGCCCCCAGTAAGGTGGAATGGGGTGGGCTGGGACGGGGCATTACTGCATTACTGCAGACCCTGGGACCAGCCAGGACCCTGGTCCTAATGGGCAAGGACAGGTCAATTCCAGAAGCCCTGTGTAAAGAAGGGGCTGCCCCCTGCTGAAGCTGCTTCAGGCTCTCCATTTCAAGGCCCCAAAGCTGCATTGTCTCTAGGCTCAACCCTGAGCCCAGAAAGCCAAGTCTTGGGTATTTGGAGGTATTCAGGGTGCTGTCAGTGCTGTGGCATCTTAATGAAACAAACTTGGAGAGATGAATAAGATTTGCTTTTACCTGTTTGTGCTCAATGAATGTAAGAGTTACAAGCACTGAGGTCATGTTAAAAGGACCTTTTCAGTTGTTCTCAGGAGGAAATTCTACTCCACTAATAATGCTGTTATAAATGTGAATTGAGGATGCACAAAAGCATTTTGATTTCCTAAATATTTGGTATTAGTCAGTGTAACCCATGGCATTTCTTGGTAAACAGCAATCTG
Organism: Oxyura jamaicensis; assembly: GCF_011077185.1. NCBI lineage: Eukaryota > Metazoa > Chordata > Aves > Anseriformes > Anatidae > Oxyura > Oxyura jamaicensis. The sequence goes on along the minus strand of NC_048893.1, from coordinate 106,760,055 downwards.
TGATTTACACCTTAAGTAATATAATCCATGGGACTCTTGCAATATGCAAACTCCCTTGGCTCAAAGATTCTGGGGTTTATAATGATCTATGCTCTGGTTAAAATCATGATCCAAATAGTAAAAGCTTTGCTATATATTTCAGAACTCAGTAATCCAGATGGAGATGGTTAGGAAACAGTATTACTGAGACTTTGGTCTGTATTATACAGATCAATGGCAACTTTTCTGGCAGACTGGCATAAATGAATAAATTCTTTCTTTCTTTCTTTCTTTCTTTCTTTCTTTCTTTCTTTCTTTCGTCCTTTCGTCCTTTCGTCCTTTCGTCCTTTCGTCCTTTCGTCCTTTCTTTCGTCCTTTCTTTCGTCCTTTCTTTCGTCCTTTCGTCCTTTCGTCCTTCCTTTCTTAAATCCTTCCTTCCTTCCTTTCATTTTATTAAAGTGACCTTGTTCCAACATGCTGAACACAGACAGGTCAATCATGCCTTTAACAAAATTATTGTTTTCCTATTGACCGTAACTTCTAATTCCAAAATGTAATATTTTTTGATTGTTTGTTTTTATTATTTTTTATTTTATTTATTTTTTTATGATTGATAATGAGACATTTATAAATGCCTCCAAAGTTACCACAGGAAAATTTGTCCTGCTAGTCAGTTGTCTTTATTCTTAGACATCAGCACTATTCTTCTTCAGTGGTCTCCTGTTCCCCCTGAGTTCTCTACATGAGATTTTTTTTCTCCTTCCATAGATTTCAGGCAGAAGATTTTTATATATTTTTTTTCTTTCAAAGTAATCTTATAAAAATAATAAAAAGATAAATTTAAAGATAAATAAAAATTAAAAATAAATTTAAAGATAAATAATAAAAAGATAAATTTAAAATATTAAAGTGTTACTGATGCTGAATATTCATTGCTTCTACTTTTTTTTTTTAACATTTGCATTGTTTTTCATCAAAAAGCAGCAATGAAGAAATTACATGACAAACAGGAAGTAGTTACACAATATTGAAGAAGTACATAATATGGTAACGATAGTTAAACCTCAAAGTATGCAAAGTTTAATTTGGCTTAGATTAGCACCCCAAAGTCCTGGTCCCTATTAAAAGCTGGAGATTTAGACAAGAAATTGGACCACATATCTTTCAATAACAGACTGTCTGGTTAGAATTACAGCATGCCCTGGTTCTTGTCACATTGAAAATGTCACAGGATTAGTTTTCTGCATAGAGATTTTCTCCTTCCAGCTCCAGTGTGATCATCTTAGGATAACAGGATAATGACTAAGATTGCATGTCAGTGGATGTGTTATGTACAGGACAGGCAAGTGCACAGAACATGAATAAAAGGGGTTCATTACCACGGGATGAACAGCAGAAACATATAGCTAAATGCCATGAATTTATGTCATTGCATGCCTTCAGAGTAGAGTTCATCTCATCATTTCCTGGCAAGGATGATGGTCCAGGAGTAATAAAGCAATGATGTAAAGCCAAGCTTGGTATACTGTAACCATATTTGAGAGAATGTGAAAAATCTAACTTTCAGATGTCATTCAGACAATGTAACTGGAATAGCTTTTTGGAAAACCTACCTGAAAATAAATATAGATTCACAGTTACATAGAGTAATTTAGGTTGGAATAAACCCCCAGAGGTTCTTTAGTCCAATCTGTGAATTAAGTAGTTTTCATAATTATTGACAGGCCACATACAGAGTCTTTCCACATCTCCCCTTCCCCCCAGTCTAGAGTAAATCTTGGCCAAAAAGCTTCACAAGGACATCTGTGTCTTCTTCTCTTACTCATCATATGTCAGGATATATGGAGAGCCTGTACTGTTCACCATTGCAGACCTAAGGATATGTGACTTAGCCAAAAAAAAGTTTCTGCCCTGCCTGGCAGGCTGAGAATGTGCAGGGTGGTTCCTTCTTCCTCCTGCATCTCTGCCCTGCCTGTTCCCTACTGCCTGTAGGAGAAAAAAGAAAAAAGAAAAAAAAAAAAAAAAAAAAAAAAAGAAAAGCCAGGTGATTCCTGCCAAAAAATCCCTAGGTCTCACCCACTGCCCAGGCCATTGTAGCAGGAAATTCCAAAATAATCTCCTCTTCCACAGATATAACAGAAGAAGTGTTTTTTATCTCTGCCCCAGGGCAGTAGGTCATGCCCTTCTACTGGAGCCATTCCCCAAGGTGTCCACAGCCAATGTCATCTTTACCATCAAGACAACCATTGAAAGAAGCCCTCTGCACAGAAAGGAAGCTGCATAACCTATGAAATCCCAGGCATAAATCTTAACCCTGCTTCTAGTAAGACCAAGAATCTGGAGCTTCATGCCTTTTTGGGAGACAGCCATCTTCTTCAGGAACTGAAGCTGGAATTTCCCTGGCAGGACAAGCAGTCCCTCTGAGAAAACAAGCCAAGGCAAGTAGAAGCAAGGCTGAGCCATCTAAAAAGCTGGCACGAGTCTTTCCTGGTGCATGGAGGAACAGGGAGTGAGCCCTACTCCTGCCAAGGAACTATCCTGGAGATAATCAGTGCCCCCTAGACAGACTCTTTCCCCAGTCAAAGGTTGACTTGATGTACAATGTATGGAGCTTCAAACTATTTAGGTTTTTAATACAGTAGCATTTATGCTGCAGCAGACATGAGTTGATCTTAGGCATGATCTCCCTTTACCATTAAAACCTTAAAATGAAGGTAAGGCTTCCAGAAGGTGGCATAAATTAACTTCTACTTTGAAAATCTTTTTTTTTTTTTTTTTTTTAAAAAAAAAAAAAAAAATTCTTTCCCACACAGTTTTGCTCTGGATTTGATCTCTGAAGTTCTTTTCTTATCTCAGGTATCACAGTAAAAGCTATAAAGAGCTTTCCCACTTTTGCTTCAATAAATTCAAATTGAAAGATAAGCCTGCATCATTTTCTCTTGAGTATTTGCCAATATGCAGTCATGACTGGATTTGGGATCCCAATCTGCATGTGGTTCCTGTGAAGTTTCCTTTTTTTTTTTTTTTTTTTTTTTTTGGGGGGGGGTATAACTAAAACACTTTTAATTGTATAATGTTAATTACTGTTGCTGGGTGAATTCTTAAACCAAAGGGGAAACACAGCACATTTTTATAGCCTGTGTTGATGGACAGAGCAAGTGGACTCACCAAATTTGAGCAATTCTAGGCAGCAGTTTATATCATTTGTGTGTCAGGCTGGATACAGGCTAATTTAGTTGCCTCATGATTGCGTATCTTTTTGAAATATGGTACTGTATTCCTCCTGGCCTTCAAATGTTACTTCAGAAGGGCTGAAAAATCTTCTGTAGTTTCTGTGTTTTATCTGCAGACTCTTGACTTATGCTAGAAATATTAGCTCCATGTATGCAACTGACTGAAGTTCCATATGCCCACTGATTTTCAACCAGCAGATAACAAGATGTGCATCAACTATTAGGTACATAAAAAACTGAAATTTCCCTCAAAAACATTGTTGTATTAAAAGAGTGAGAAAAAAATATCAAACAAATTTTCATTCTTTACTAAACTCTGAGAAATTGAAGTTACTCATGTAATGAAGGAAAGAGAAACTGTACTACATATACATACAATTCAAGAGAATAAAGGAGTAATTGTCAAAACGCAGCTAAATCTCTTTAAAACAAAAATCAAACGCATGTCATATTATCCAGGTTATCCATAAAAAAATGAGTCATAAAAAAAAAAAAAAAAAAAAAACATCTGATTTGTCTTGGGAAGGTGGGGCCTTCCTGTTGGAACTGTGAACTTCCTACTGCTCAAATGAAAGGGAGTGGAGTATCCTGAGCCAAAAAGCGGAACAGGAAAGGACTGCCTAGATAGGATGAAACCAAAAATGGAAGATAACCTAGACACTGACAGAAGAGATATTATGATGTAGTTTTTTACAAAGAAATGTAACATGTTCATTAATATTCAGATTTGCTCAACTTTATAATCTTTCATAATATATTCACTTTTTCAAATGTTTTAGATGTTTAAAAGTTTCAAATATATCAGATGCAAATGATTAAGTGTCATACCTTTTCTTGTATGTACTTTTTAGTATTACAGCAGATCAAAATGTATCTGCCATCTTTGGAATTATTATTATTATTATTTTTGATATAATGACCACTTCATATATGATTTCAGGTTTGGTGGAAGTTACCAAAACTAAGTTGTTAACAAAAAGTCAGAAATCTTGAGTTTGCCTTTGTTTCAGAGCTTTTCATACCTTGCTTTTCAAGTCTTTCTACTTTTTATTATAATGAGCACACTTTTCTACACTCTTTTGTTGAGGAAGAAGATTTCACTGACGTAAAGCAAATAAAAGGCAACTCCAAGCTGTGACATATTTTTGCTGTATCTAAGAGCAATCAGTAAATACTGTTCAGCCAATATTTGAAATAACGCAGTCTAGCTGTCCTGTAGTAAAAATTGTGAATTTCGTAACACATAACACTGTGCGTTTCCCACCTTATCTGTGGACACACATTTCAGTCCAAGAGCTTCTTTCTTGCCAGGTAAACTTCAAACATATCATTGCTTAGGGCCCTTTCCACTTGCAGAGGAATGTGGATTGGGAAATGTTGAGGGAAAAAGAGAGAGAGATTAAGCAAGCAGAAAGTTCTAGTTTGATTAAATGAGTCCTTGCTTCCAAAACAAATTAAAAATATGGAATAGATAAGCTTACCCTTCCATATTATTTCAGTGATAAAACAGGTGTTCTTAAATCACATTGGAAACACATGTGTATGGTCTATGCCCTTGCAGATTTATAGAGGGAACAATTTATAAAGGGATATCCTGAGCTACAAAAACAGAAACAAAACAAAACAAAACAAACAAAAAAAAAAAAAAAGAGAGAGAGAGAGAGAAAATCTTCAGACTGATTTTCTGTATCAGTCCTTTTCAGTAGCAAAATCCAGGGCTGTTCAACTTGTATCCCACTGGCAGAACCTATGAACTGATACTCAGCAAAACTTACAAACCCTTTTTGGTATCAGAGGAAGAGAAGGACTGCACAAGGTGCAGGCCTGGAGCTGCATATAGACTTGTACTGAGAGGTAAAATGGGCAGTGCATACATCTGGGGGATAAAAGTGGCCTAATAGGATACAACTATATGGTTTGAGTTTGAGTCACCTTCACAGCTGATTTGAGGCTGGGGAATTCATTGCCTACTAAGAGGGGCAGATAGGAAGCAGAGAATAATTCTTGGTAAATTCAGTAGGAAGGATTTAATTCTGTAGAAACAGTGTGGTAGAAAGAAGAGGGGTTGAGCAGAAATAAAAGTTTGTCTTATTTTGTTTTGCTTTCCCTAAGCTCTTTTTCTTATTGTTGCCACAGGATTTCCCTACTAATTTCCTTTTCCCTCATGTGTCAGTAGTGCAGCTCTGTCTGGTTATCATGCTGTTGTGAATTAATGAAGGGAGAATTGAGAACATTACTTATCTTTATGGGCTGCTTGGATCTGAAACCTCTGATCTCTGTGATCCCGTTTCCTTTTTTACAATGGGCATCTGAGAGGAGAAAGCAAGAGCTCTTGGTGAACCAAATGCGTCTCTGGGTTTCTCTCCATGACCTCTTATGCAGTGACACCACAGCTCTTGCTCAGGGAAGAATGCTAGATGCAAATGTATGATCCTTCTCTGCTGCTTGTGCTCTGGGTAGACACTTTCTCTTCTTGGACTGGATAATTTAGGGAGGAAGAGACGAGGATAGAAACTTTGGAAACTACTTGTGACAAAGGGTAATGGTAGGCAGGGCTGCTTTTCTCTTGTCCAGTTCACAGGACAGTGTGGGTGCATGGGTGAGAGGCAAGCCCAGAAGCCTCAGTCTCAGTTAGACACCAGGGCCAGACCAGTGCCTGTGGCACCCAGGGAAGGAATAGCTGTCTGCTGTTCCTGAGAAGCCAAAAAAAGGTGGCCCAAGTCTTATTCCTGATCTACTGTGAAATATTTAGCTGTTAAACTCCATGAGAACATAAATAAAAGTGATATTACCTACTTATTTAATTGAAGTAAAAAAATTATTTTGTTGTATTTTGGAGTGAGAGGTATATACACCACAGGTATGATATCACAGGCTATATGAGAGGTGTTTATATCACAACTAAAAATCCAGCTCTCTCAAACTCACAGGAGCTGAGTTTGCCTAAATGTGCTTTAGGCCACTGAAGAAATATCTATAAATATTTATGACTTACTCAATTAGTCATGTATTTGAGACAGTAGAATTAGGGTTACAATACAAGCACTCTTGTAGCCTTAGAGAAATTTCTACTGTTTCTACAGCAGCTCCTTTAAAAATGATCTTACAGAAGGATGGAAACTTCTTTACTAAGGAGTTGTACAACTTATTCTGTGTACATTCTTCTTCTGAAGTGCTCACACTGTAATAATATTGCTCACACTGTATATACAGTATATACTGTATGTATATACATAATAACATGCTCACACTGTAATAATATTTTTATTCGGAGAAATACGCATCTTTAGTTGAGGAAAATCTTTTATGAGATATGGATGGATGAACAGTTTAATTGTTTTTCCTCAGTTGTTGCAATTCACAGCTTGGCACTGAAACTTGCATAGGCAGTTGCAGATGTTCATTCATGCTACTAGCCTGTGCAGTGAAGTGAGATGGCTGAAGAGCAAGCACACATCTCCCTTTGCTCCAGGATGACAGTGACCTCTGGCAGAAATGTGAGGTAGGTGCATTTAAGCACTTCATCAAGAAGTGCCAAAGTTCATCTGTTAGTGCCTGAAGGCCTGTCTTCAGTTTAGGTATCATATGTCACATAATTTACAAACACAAAAAAAACAGCCTCTGTCTTGAAGAGATCATGATTTTAAATAGATGGGATAGAAAGCAAAGAGAAGAAATATTACCTATGAGCAAAATGATAGCAATTTCATTTTGGTGTTTTGCTGGTTATGGGGGAATGAAGAAATTGAGAGATGTGTAGGAGGGATTGGAGCAAGCAATCAGCCAGTATGGGAGAGATAATATCTATCAAAACCTGTACAAAACGCTGATGAAAACATTGTTATCCAAATGTCTGCTTTGGCTGCTCCAGCTTGAATCTCTGTCTGGCTTCACGGTAAGATTATTGAACATAATTCTTTGAAGCGTATGAAGGAAAATCTGAATTTCAAAATATTTCCCGATAAGTCTTTTGCAAACTCCACTCAAAACCCCATTGCTTCCTTGGTGTATATTTTAAGCTGTGGCTGCAGAGGAAAGCTAGACCATGTGTTACTGAGCTGGTTAAATACGGTAAGATTTTGTAATGGCAGTTGAAGCACTCATCATTTATTTGGGAGACCTAAAGCAGGTTCCTAGTTCTGCTGTAAACCCTGTTTGTGAACTTTAAGAAAACACTTCCCATTAACTCATTATAGATAGGAATACCAGCTTTTTGAAAGCACCTTGGAACAAGAGAATTAAACTGCCAGAAAGGAGGTAAATGCTGTTAGTAATTTAAAACATGAATGAGTGATGGAAAGGGTGGTTCATCAGCTGCTGAACTGTTGTATGCATCCCCACTAGATGCTCCAGCTATAGCTACACTTCTGGCAGGAACGTTTTTTAACCCGTTACATATGTCCATGGGGACGTGTGTAATTCAGGGTGGTAACCATTGTAATTCGAGTGCAGCCAAGGCCTAAGCTCCCAAAAGCTCTCATCAGTTCCTCATGTGATGGACCTAGAAAAGGCTTATGTAGCTAACTACTCTGCCTGACATAATCTCTGTCACATCATGAGAAATCAAAACACAACATATTAAGGCAGACCTCAAGTCCAGATAGTCTAACTAACTTTGTGATCACTTGCCTTTTGGGATGTGAACATTTATTGAGGTATACATTTTCTCCTTGAAGCTAATGAAGTTAAACATTTACTTCAAGCAGTGGTGTGTGCTTTTAGAGGCACAGATCTCAGTTGGAATGTTTAGAGCTACCGCATGTAGTATGTGAGCATGTAGGAAGATGTTCTAGGTAGAAAGAAATATTATTATTATTATTTAAAAATCAGTTAACAACATTGCAGAGTTTGCAACATTAAGGGGAGGTAGGAATCAGTGGCAGACATTTAGTGCTCAAGTGGTTTGCTACTACGATATCACTATTTCCAGTTATGTCAGCAGAAATATGGTTGAGGACCATAGTAACATTAAAACACTTCTGCTAGAATCAGATGTTGTAGATGGAGAATTTAAGATTTTAAAGAGCAAATAATTTTGAAAATATAAAAAAATAAAAATAGAGGAAAAGGATTCCAGTTCTTTTGAATTATTCTGATACAGCTATCTGATGATAACCACAGATTCTGTGTCCTTTTTTTTTATCAGTTCCAGCAGAAATATATATATATATATATATATATATATATATGAGTAAACCGTTAGCCATGTACATATAGGTTGCAATCGCTGTGTGATGGCAGTATATATTATAGGTCACTCTGTTTGGATATCTGAAAGTATCTTTATGTTTTGGTAAGGCCTCTCACAGCGAACATGGACCTGCCACAGTAAGAGGTGTAACACGCTCCAAGATGGACCTTGAGAGATTGCTGGGTCCATCTCTATCTTTAGACTGACCAGCCCAGCTCTTCCTGACTCACTTTCCCTTTAGGTAAAATAGAGTTGATGCTTATCATTAGCAGCATGTTAATGAATGTGTTACAAAAATCTGTGAGGCTCTGGTGAAGGCTGGGGGTACCCATGTGTCATGTGGTGGAGAAACAGCCCAGCCTTACTTGCAGTCTGCCTTTTCTGTATGAAATACCTTGAAATCTGGGGCTGGAAAAGTTGGCACCGTCATGCAGTAGAGTCCTTAAGTTAGTTTGGTGTCACAGCTGTGCAGAAAAAGCAGTGACGAAGAATTTAGAAAAGCAAGTATATAATACTAATAAATCATGTCTGATGTGTTTGTTTTGTATTGTTTATACTGTCTGTATTTGTTTCCCTAACAAATAAGGAAGCTGTACACAAGCACAGAAAAAGAGCAGCTTTCTCCCCCTCCCCCCCGCCTTTATGAGGTACAGTGTCAGGCTTTTTTCTCTCCACCAAAAGAACCATGTGGTAAAGTGCTTGCTTTAGAGACACTGGCCTTTTCTTCTTGTGGAAAAAAAGGAGCTCCTGTTTTATGGTGGCCTGGAGGCTGAAGAGCCGCCTGCTGCCAGGGCTGCTGCTCTAATGGTTTCAGCAATCAGCCTGGCTCCGGCGGTGAGGCAGAGTGGTCAGCCCTCTGCTTACCCTCTGTTTACTCTGTAACCTGGAGCAGCTCCGCTCCGGCTCTCCCACCCGCCCCTGGCTGCTGGCTGACGTGAATAACCCGGAGCACAGTATCAGCACAAAAAATCACTAGAAAGAACCGGTCATCGGCCTTCCCGAAGCAATGTGCTGAGTTTCTCTCTTGAAGAATGAGCCTGTGCTCTGCTTTCACTTCCAGCGGCTGGGGAAATGTCAAGGCACGATGACTCACGCTGCAGATTGGATCTGAATGAGAGCTTTTTTCACTTGTTGTTCGAGGCTGTAGGAACAAGTTAGCGCTGACCCCAATACTTCATCAAACAGAGCTTTTAACATTTCAGCAGATTTTGAAGAATGAATTTCTGACATCTGGAATATCACAGAAACTGTTAATAAAACCAGGTTATTTGTATTCTTAATACTCTATAGCAAAAATTTACAAACAAAACTCACATGATTCAGACCAAGATTCCTTGCTACTTTGGTTAGTTATTTGTATCTTCTTAGCCTTCATTTTTGCATTAAAGCCAATGAAAAGATATTTGACAAGGTGAGCCTTGGAGGCCATCTTAGAAAGCCAGTGCCAGGTAGACCTTAAGGAATTGCAGATGAGTTGTCACCAGTGACTGCTGCTCTGCTACAGTGCCCATTAAGCTTATAGGAAAGAGTATTGTTGGCAGACTGTCATGTCTCGGCAGTAGAGCATTGAACTAAGCTGCCTCTAAATCTGTCATGATTGCTCTTATACCAGACCCTGCTGAAAGATAGTTTTGCATTAGGGCCGAATGAGTGAATAAACACTGATGGCTTAACTCTTGTTCACTCTTCTGTAACCAAGAATCTGATATTCACCATCTGATTTGTGTCAAGAGATTGCACGTGATTTTATATAGGGACATTTTACTTATTTGTAAGCCAGGTAAAACTGTGGAAAGCCATGGCTGTTTTGCTTACAGGTCCTAGTCCCCATGATCATATTAGGAAACCAACATATAGGAATCATAAAAATGGGATTTGCAAAGAGGTTTTAACACTTGCTTTCGATTTCTGTCCAGGTACTCTTGCTTAATACAGCATGAGCAGTTTTGGAAATCTCCTCACTGGCTGCCCAGAACTGAAATCTAACTTGGCAGCTGTTTCTGAAATGTATAGTGTGTTCCGTCCTTAGTCTTGACAATTTTCTTCTGTGAGCTGACTGAAAGTTATTCTATGTCTACCACTTCTTCAGCTGGGAAGTACCATGCTGGCAGACCTGAACTGCTCTACTGTGAGGAGTGGGAAATGTTTTTAAGGACCTGTATGTGTTATTTTTCATATATACTGAAGACCTTTTTATTTAGAAGGCCTCCTCAAAAATAAAATATTACTCAATTCCCACTTCAGGCTTCTATGTAGTACTTGAAGACTAATTATTGGTCATTTACACAGTATGGACAGGATCCATTTATTCAGCTGTCTTCTAACTTCAGAAGCATATGTATTGCCAACTAGAAAATGGCCTGAGAATGTAGCAGGCAGACATTAAACTCTAAAAGCAATGCCAGTTATCAGCAGTGTAAAACCTTTTATTTCTGTCTGTAGCACTAAACTCAGGCCCAAAGAATCATACTGAAGAAAGGATTTTAACAAAATATTTTGGCTAGTTACAATAACAAGACTTTTGTTTGTTTGTTTTGTTTTGTTTTGTGTTGTAATACTGAATACCAGCACAGCCTAAATCACAAACGATACAGGCACTTCTGCATGCTGCTACCTGACTGCGTTAGGATTGGTAAAATGGTTTAAAATTCTAGTAACCATATGAAGATGCTCCAAGTTCACTGATAAAGCTGTGATGAACATTATCATTTAGAGTTTTCCCCTCCAGTACAATATACCATTTATCTATCTTTCATTACCCTTTTCATTTCTTTTTCAACAAAGTTATTCATAGTTTTGAAAAAAAACGAAATGTGCCATTTTTACTTGTCATATTTTTATTTTGATCCTTCTCTCTCCCTCTTCCCTCAATGCTAATACGATAAAGATGGGACAAAAATCCAGACCTGAGAATGATTTATCACACAAAGCAGGTGCACTTCCAGAACTTTAGATCCAGAAGTGTCTTTCTTCTTTATACCATATATATGAAGGGATTCATATTTTCAAATTAACTTTTTTGAAGATTTTTTTTCCTATGAGTTTCCCCTCCAACATAAGCTGTTTTTCAACTAGCTTGTTTATGTCTTGTAGAATCAAGACAGTGGGCAGAAAACATTTTTTATCCCCTCCTTGTCCTTACCCTCTAAAAGGCAAAAATAAGCTAGCAGGTTTCTGTGCAAATGAAATGACTCTTTTCTCAGTGTTTCTCATTTGGACACTTATTATTCAAGTATGATTGTATATATTTCCCTGCTTTCTTGTATACCAGGTTCTGTTGTTGGCAACTGGTCTGAATTTCTATTCTGCTTCTCCTGTGCATTAATGCTTGTGCCTCTGTTATGCAATGGAAGTCTGGACATTGGTTGGTTTAATGCCCAGTAAACCTGAAGGAATAGACTGGAATTTGTTGCCTTAGGTTAATCCCTATGAGTTTCACCTTCTTTTTGGGGTAAAATGCATTGCACTGTGTGAAATACATGTCTGATTCAGTAGTGGTTACATTAGCAACAGTGGTTACATTAGCAACAGTGGAATCCCGCTTGGGGACAAGGCTAAGGATGTAATGTCCTTGTAGCTGCAGATATTTTCTGTTGGTAATTTGTGCATATGCTTTCTGCCTGCTGTTTTGATCCTGCTGTTGCTATTGTTTGCTGGAGACTCATGCTGCTGTGTCCTGCCTCCATGCCCAGCCTAAATTCCATTGTACCCACCCCACAGGCCTTTTGTGTAATGCCAAGCTAGCAAAAATCCTGGCATCTGATTCTTTTGTTGCCTGGGGGAGGTATGTGGGAAAGGCAGCTCACCACAATCACAACTGAGACTTGGCACACACGGCGCAACAGTTTCCACTAGAATTCTCTCAGGCTGAAAGATGATTTTGCTTCAGGTGCACACGCATCCACTTTCTGTGTTTGCAATTGAGTTTTATTTGCCAGAACAGCAAAGGAATGCAGCTGTTGGGATTTTATGCTATGCTTTTCACACTCCAAGTGGCATGTCATTCTAATGTATTATTTGTATTACAGTAGTCCCTCAAGCCCTCCCCAACATCTGAATCCCATTGTTTTCACAGTATAAAAAGACATAGTCAGAAGCTGACCCCAGCACAGAGAGGCTTTCAGCAATCTACAGTGACTAAAGGAGGATTTAGGAGGATCTTAATGTCCAAGTCTCTGAGAATGACTGAGACCACCCCATTTTCAAGCACCACCCTACTCCTGAAAGGACACAGACCAAACAGAAGTCTCAAAGAGTCATCTAAAACAAACAGAAAATACCCCTAGACTAATCCAAGGCTCCTCTACAGGCTCAGAAGTTCCCTGAATAGAGAGATAGGAGAAACACAGAAATTTACTTTAAGTAGCCCCCCTTGTTAATGACAGTTCAACCATAGCTTGCTGCAGCAGAAGGTGTGCAGGTTCAAATGGCATTCACCTCCTCACTTTGGAGGAGGGCTTTGAACCCACAGAATACATCTCCTGGGATAATCCCCATCCAGGCTCTGAGGATTATAACTGGTACAACTCTCCAGGGACACAACTGTTGTGAGGATAGGTGCTCTAGAGCAGTTGCATGTGAGGAGAGGTAGGGTTTGCTTCCTATTCTGGTGTCTGTCATTACATTTGACATGAGGTAAACATTGAACAAAACCAAAAATAAACTGTAAGTAGAACAGACTGATGAGAACTGGTATATCTTGAGATGAGAGCTGTTTTCAGAGCAAAGCAAAACAGTTCTTCAGGTCCCTACTCTATGAGATAGACAAGCATTCAGACCCTATGCAGGTAGAAATAGACAGAAATAAGAACAAAAGAGCTGTGCAGCTCTTTGAGTAGGGAACAGGAAAGGAAAAAACATTGTTGGTTCTTCTTGCAGTCACATGTGTGATGAATCAGTACGCATCCTTGATAAAGAGGTTTCCTCAGGCTGCTTGCTATCACTTCTCCTCCCCCCAAAAATGTTGCAGTCCTTTCTGGGCTGCTGGCATAGCTGTCACTGCAGTCGTGCCCAAAGCTGATTCAAAATAAGGTGGGCTGGCAAGCAGCAATTCAGTTTACTTTTGCTGAAACAGGTTGGGGGATGCTGTCATGAGAAGCAGTGACAGCAGATCAAAAAGGGCGGTAGTTTCTGGCACACTCAATGACTACATTTCAAATGTCTTCACTATGAATGTTTTGTGTTACTCTCCTTATAACTATTAATATTAATGACATTTTTCTGTATGATGGTTTCTCTTCCCAATTTACACAAAAGAAAGCAGGCCACACAGGACGACTTCAGTCTGAGATTTTGCTAGTCTGTAGTCTTCTTTGCCTTCCTTCTGTTTTTTTCCCCCAGTTGTAATTTTCATTTTTAGAAGCCAGTTAAAGGCTGATGACTCCTTTCAAGAGAACAGGTAGTAAATAAATAAGACTTCTCAGAAACATGGGCTGGGTCTTTCAGATTCCAGATGTTGTGCTGGTTGTCTCGGTTCCTGACTTTCTGACCCATACCTCTGTTAGCAAATCGCTGTGTGGCTCTGAGTCCTTGGCAGAGTTAGCAGGGACTGACTCTTCCATTTTTCACTTGGGGTATTGTCATGCCGTTGTCAAACAGAGAAATGGAGCCCTGTTTCCATCTTTGATTTAGGGAGATTAACAACACAGCCCTTTTCAGAGTGCATTTTCTTTCACATCTGTGGATTTTAAGAGCCTTGAAACAGCTGCCTGCTCTAGCCAATGTGAAACCAAGGCTGTCACATTGCTGAAAGGCAAAAACGGGTTCCCTTGACTCAGGAATAGAAGTTCTGCTTTGTTTTGTTTTGTTTTTTACATTATGTTATTTTTTGTATATGCTTCTCTGAAGTCAGTATTTACTGCCGAACTACTTTGTCCATTTAGTCTTGATAGGGGAAGGATTGTAACTTGGAGCCTGCTGTCAAGATCTGCAGTTCATGAACATTCTGTTGGCATAAGCAATACTCGAATTTTGCCAAAATGAAATGCAAGAAGGAGACTCTATCTGAGATAGGTCACACACTGTGTTTTGGATTTGATTCCCTCCATCTGTTTGCCATAACTATCCATTCTTGTTCCAGGAAAAAGCTTTTCTGGAGCATGTCATCTTTCTCTACTCTCCTAGTCAAATGCTTGAATTCACCCTGCAGTCTCTGCACTGTTCATCGGTCAGCTCAGCAGCAGTTGCTAAGGCTGGGTGATGAGGTCACTCAGCGGAAAGGGTAGTAACATATTCCAAAACAAATCAAAGTGGTTAAGACGTATAAAATGTTCACATACAGCTGCCTATGTTGGGACTTGCGCATGTTGTGTTATGAGGTATTGTTTTTTTGCCTAGCTGAAAGATCTTAATTTTAGGGAAAGGACGATTGCATAACATCTTTAACTTTCAATGTCAATGGTCTATATGAGCTCTAGCTGGGCCTCTCCTCCCCTCTTCCCCCCTCACAGCTACATGTATTTCTTCTTTTGGCCTTTCATGTGTAGTTACTGATATCACTGTTTTTTGTTTGTTTGTTTGTTTGTTTGTTTGTTTGTTTGTTTCAGGTACCCTCTTGTGGTCTTCTTGAAAGATCAGTGAAAATATAAAAATACTGACCATGCAGTGGTGAGATTACAGAACTCAATATGGATATGACAAGACTGAAAACAAGGTTTGTATAAACAAAGGTAAAAAAAAAAATCATCCAAGTTATAAGAAATTAAGAGGAGTTTGAAGAAATAGTTTAGAGTCATGTCTGCAAGAGAGCCCAGCTAGATAAAAGACTTTTTTGTCTCTTTTATTGTGACTTAAATTCAAGTAGTTCAATAAAGTTCAAATATTTCAATTAAATTTGACAAGCTAAAATATGTGGAAGCCTATTTTCTTGCTATAAGATGCCTTCTGATTAGATGCCTTCTTGATTAAAAAGCCTAGGAACAATATAGAAAATAAAAGTTTTTCTCTTGATCTCGCTCGTTTAATTTTGTGTCAATTTCAGATGTGGGTCTTCTCCAGGAAGTGAAGGTCTACAAGTGATCTAGGTTTTGTACCCTTCCTGAAGATGCCAAATACACTGAAGAATAGATACTGCTCCTTAAACTCTAGGACAACCTGCTCCTTGGCAGAATCCAGAGGAAGAGAGTCATAGGGACTGTTTATTTTTGTTTTATTCTAAGATATAGTAATTACTTGGCTTCCTTTTATAAGACACCTGCATATGTTGTGCTGCATTACCGATCCAAAACTTAGCTTTTTAATGTGGTTGCTCTTGCCTACTTATATTTCTATTTCTCTGGGCATGTGTATACATTATTATGTATTTTTTTTCTCTATTGAATGTTTTCCCACTAGTTTCTCTGCTTTTACTTTTCCAGAGCTGAATAACCAAAGTTTATATAGTCTAGAAGAATAGATTTCTAAGTTAGAGCTTACTTCATAATACTTTGCTGTCTTTTTTTTTTTTTTTTTTTTTTCTCCACATTTGGGAATGCCTCAAAGTCTATGTGCCAAACATCGTATAAATAGGAGTAGTCATGATGGTGCCCTAAGCATCTTACAGTTTAATTAAAGACCGGAAAACAAGAGCTAATTGTAAAACAACCGGAGAGTCTGAGGGCAATTGTAAAAATGTCATGTATTTAAATACACTCAATGTACACAGTTTGTGCACAGCTCAAAATCAGAAGTCTAATGGCTTTGACACATGCTTTCCATGAAGTCATGTGGTACCCTAACATTTTCTGTCTTCTGTGCATCTCTTTGCCACTCATGGTGAAGCTGTTCATCTGTACAATGCTCTGTCCCTCCTGTGTTCTCCTACCACTCTGCTACCTGGAAATGTCAGGATCCACGTGGTACTACTATCCAGATAGTATGGTGGCATAGAAGAGATGTACCATCTGCAGTCAGAAGAGAATCTCCCAAGGTGTTCACCCCTCCTCAGGTCTGTTCTTTGGAGCAAAAAAGTATTCTTAGCTTATATATTCTGAGCTGTTCCCATCCATATTATCTCTTTTGTGTGTGTAGCCTTGCTGTGAGAGCCTTGTAACCTTTCATGTGAGGTTTATACTTTGAGGGAGGTGACTGTTGTCATACATCCTTTGCAGATGAGTAGGCAGAAGTCCTCATGCTGAAGATGCCCTAGCATGTCATCCCTGCAGTGCATTCTGCAGCACTGCAAAGGCATGGCAGTCTTCCAACAAGTTAGCACTCCTCTTCGCTCAGCTGCTGCCCTTGAAGGTGCTGCAGAGATCTCCCCTCTCATCTGCTTGGAAGAGATATCAAAACTTCTGAGGCTGAAGCATCTGCTGCTGCCCTACTATCAGTCTTAATCTGGCCAGATAGGATTAAAAACAGAAGGTGTCACTATTTCAGCAAGAGATTAGTGCCTACATGAGGAGCACAGAGAGTAGTGGGGGAGAAGAAGGCAAGACAGAAGGAATACAGTTTAGAGAGGAAAAGAATTTGAAAGGCTACATGAGGCAGTTCATTGGTGGTGCCAATCTCTAAGGCAGTGTTTGCCTCAGTGCTCACACTGCTCTTCACAAAGATCTGTTTCACAACGACCTTCCAGGCGAGGAAGTCCCCTCCCATCCATAAAGATGCTCCAGCTGAAGGTCACCAGAGAGTGATGCCTGCTGTGTGCACTTCCTTCATTGGAATGAGCACGTTTGCCTGCCCCAGGACAAGAACAATAGAGGCATCCAGGCTCGGATGGATGCCTGTAGGGTGGTGAGCAGGCTAATATGGAGCACTGGGCTGGGCTTTGCCTCTCCATTATCTCTTGAAAGGATGCTCTGCACTGAAGCTAGGGAAGGGAAATAAATATGAAAGCCTTGACAAATGATTTTATTTTATTTTATTTTATTTTATTTTTTATGTTCCCATTTAAAGACAGGCCTTTATATCTCAGCAGCAGTTTTCCTTCCAAGGAAATTTATATTTGATCACTTCTCTGACCTCTTTTTTTTAATTAGTTTCAGATACTTATTGTGTCTTTAGTGGTTCTTTCCCTGAGGTAGTGATGGTATTTGTTTTTCTAAATTGCATTGAGACTGATTTCAAATGCGTCATATTTTCCATTGTCATGTGGTACTTTCCCTCTAAAGATCCATCCTTTCATTCTCAATGAAAACAAATTTATGCATTTTGATATATACAAAAAATAGGTATATATATATTATATGAAAAATATTTCTCCCCTGAGCAATTGCTCAGATTGTAATAGAGAAAATGTTTAAAGAAAATAAATTAGTATTGTCCTTAGAAATGTGTTCCTCCTCACCATTTTAAGAGTTGACTGAATTCTGTAGTGTTTATTTCAATAATAACTGCAAGATATATACAGGCCATTACATAAATCCTCTTGCTTTCATTTGTAATCAAGATGTTTTTAATTCTCTCATCTGTTTAATGAACATTTATGACTCTTCTAGCATATTGTTCCCCTTCCTCATGTGCAAAGAAGATGTCCATAAATTAAGTCTTAGAGACTAACCTACTGAATTTAAAGGTTTCTCCAGTTCTTTGTGAAAACCAATTACCTAAAATTTCTAAATAAAATAGTTTACAACATATTTTTAGGGTATTCCATTTTAAAGTAAAAGTTATTTAAACTATTTATTTGCAGAAGTGCTTATAACTAATACAAGGAATCAGAAAAAAAAAATGATTATCATAAAACAAGAGTTGTCTATACATACAGGTCATGATGTAAAATCACATGATTGCACTGCAGCTGCTGGAATTCCATAATGAAGCAGGTCTTCAGTGAGTATTTCCCTATCACTTTGATCAAAGGACCTAATGACAAAAGTTTTGTAGAGGTTTCTCTCAGTATATCATGGCTGATTTTATTTTTTTGTTTTGGCTAACAAAAAAGAAAAAAATAGCTGTGTGGCTGTGTTGTTCTGTTGTTGTGTTTGTTTTTGTTTTCCCCACACTGAGCATTAAATGATTTATTTATTTATTTATTTGAATATTTGCACACTCAGCAGGTACAAAAGTGTGTAGCTTTGTTGAATTCTACAGGGGACTATGGTGAATGCCATATCAACATTATATGGTGTTTGAATCTATATCCACACACATTTTTGGTTATCAGAGGAAGCTTTACCTTGATTTAAAATAGACCCAGGCTAATGTGCCTGAGGAATTAATTGCAGCATAGAAACAATAAACACATGAAAATATTATGAAATCAGAAATCCTTATTATAACTGAGTTAAATAATTTTATTAATGGTAAAAGGTTTGAGAGTTTAAAAGTTGACTGGGTTGTTCTGTGCAAGTGTCAGAGGGTCTATAGTGTCGTTATAGTGTAAACTCTGTGACAAAGTAAGGGAGATTTCTGACAGTGTTGGAGCAATGAAAGTGTTCAGCTTTTTGGTCTGGTCTTACACAAACAGAAGCTGTCTTATGTTCAGTGGAAACTTTGTTCTTGCACTCTATTAAGGTGCTTGCACTTGTCATGAACCATGTAAATATAATTCAAAATAAAGTAAAGCTTATGACAGCTGAAGTTGGCAATGTGTTTCTTTGCATAAGTGAACCATCATGTGTTCTATTTCTTTTATACCCAGTGTAGGAAATAAGTCACAACACTCATATAACATGAGGCAAAACCCTAAGGTAGGTGCTGGAAACAGAAAACATAAATGCACTTATTTTTTGACTTTCATCCTTTTGAAACAATACTTGCTCAGTATCTTGTTTAAAAACTTGAAACTGTTTACTAATGGTTCTCATTAGTAATAACTTTTAATTAGAAATGTTAGTAATATTTCTACTTAATATCTATCTCATTAGAAATAACTTTTCTAACCAGTGTGAGGATTGATCTATATGAATCTGAATTTAAATATCTTTGCCATATGTTTGATATCCCAAAGAGAAGCAGAGAAGGAACTCTTGCACTTACAGGGGCAAACGTTGTCTAGCTAGAGATGGAGCTCAAGATGTATGGAAAAATACTTCAGGAAAAATAAGCATCTTTCCAACAGAATGTTTGTCAGTCTATACTTATGCAAGTATTTTCTGTACCTCTGATATTATTGGTAAAGTTGATGAGGACTTTCAGCCTCAACGCTGTACAAGTAGAGTGTGACTTTGCAGAATTTATTGCTTTGAGGAATGTAATAGGGTTTCCTTTCCATTAGATGGTGACAAATACATTTTGATAGGTTTAATATAAGTGCATAATTTCAGGTGAGACCAAGGTAAGTAATATCAATGCATATTTTCTATGTGGTTCAGATATTGTAGTGTTAGTTGTTATAATTGTAGTTGTCATGAAGGATGGTAATGTTGGCGTAGAGAAGACAACAGAGATGCAGGTTACTGTATGCAATGCAGCTCATTAAGTACATTTTGTCAAAGGATTCACGACATCCTTCTGTGTGGGCATATGCTGACTGCAGCCTTACTTTCTTCATAGAATCATAAAATAGCTTGTGTTGGAAGGGACCTTAAATATCACCTAGTTCCAACCATGGGACCCAACTCACATGCCACTCACTAGATCATGTGATGTCCCAGGGATGGGACATCCACAACTTTTCTGAGCAACCTGTTCCAGTGCCTCACCACCCTTACAGTAAAGAATTTGCTCTTAAAATCTAATCTAAGTCTCCTCTCTTTAAGTATAAAATCATTCTCTCGTCTTATCATTATCTGCCCATGTAAAAAGTTGCTCTCCATCTTTTTTGTAAGACCCCTTGAAGTATCGTAAGGCTGCAGTAAGGTCTCCCTGGAAAATCTTACACGTTTTCACTCTATTACAGCTCAAGGCTTATGAATTGCCTTACTGTGCCACTACATTGATCCCTAGTTGCAACAGACTGCACTGAACTCATTTGGGTATCCTTGAAGTGCTTACAGCGACATTCATGCTTTTTCACCCTGCCTTTTTCACCATGGGGAAATTGCTTGCAGGCATGCCATGCAGTATAGAGAACTTCTAAAGTAGATTGTAAGATACTTTTAGTGTTAACAGTCTTTAAGAAAGCATAAAATCCAGGCAGTGGATAGTAGGAAAAGCCAGTATGATGACTATAAGGTGATTGTGTTAAGATTTCTTGGTGTGCATTTTTTTTTTTTTTTTGGGGGGGGGGGGGCCCCGGCAGACATGCACTACTACTACTGCTCACTGTTTAAAAGCTCATGTTTTATGATGTTCACAGATCATTCACACACATACAGCTGTAGAGCTGTAGTATGTGACCATACAAATATATATGCAGAAGACCATCAAAGATAAACTAAAGATAAACGACACATTCATACGACCATCTACAGTCCTTGCCTTTTTTTTTTTTTTTTTTTTTTTAAATCAGGTTTCCTAGGCATGGGAAAGGAACATTAACTTGTAGTTGGACAAGCAGTTAGAGGTTTCTTTACACTTGGTTAGGCTGGGTCTTTATACAGATTCATTTGTTCATGAAAGTGACCTAAGTAGCATGAAATAGCACCAACTTGGATCAGAGACAAACTCTTTCCGACTGATAAGCAGAACAGTAAAAGATGTTCTGACTCCCAATATTCCCAACACCATGCCAGTGTTCTTTATTAGTTCTTACACAACTGAAACAATTTCAACCATCAAGACAAAAAAACAACAACAACAAAAAACACTTTATCATAATAAAGTGAATAATGAATACTCTATCATAATTTCTGATTTTTCTCTAGAGTGGTTCTCTCATGTGCTATCTTACTTAATTTTGATACCAGACAGGTTTATTGCCTCAGTGTTAAGATTCTGGAGAAAACAATGAAGTGTAACAATCCCAGAATGAATTATCAAAGGTACAGAACACTGCATTAACATTAAAGTATTTGCTGTCTTAGTATTTGGCCTAAATAGAACACTGCACTGCATACATGTCTTGAAAGCTTTCATGTTAAAAAGATGTCATGAATATTGTATTGGCTTCTTAAAGCATGAAAGCCTTCTTGCAAGATATTTCACTGCCTGAGTAATTTCAGTGACAAAACTCACCAAAATTGCAAAGGAGCATAGGCTGTCTTGGGGAGAGCAAAAAATGATGTAATCCAAAATACATAAAAAGTACAGCTCTGCTGTAGAAAATGTGCATTAAAATAAATCCAAAGACAGCCAAATTCTGTTCTCTGTAATGCTATTGCTCTGTTAAGGTCAATTGATTTCCAGCAATATAAATTTGGAATAATTCTAATAGTTTCGCCACTAGAAGGAATTTTGCTTTGTATTGGGTACTATAGGTTTAGTATGTTTATTTGTTTGAGCACTTTGACATTTTTATGGATCTCAATTGTTTTGTTCTTTATTACTTTTTATAACACTGTTCCATAGGAGTACATCATTAAATGTTCTGTTGAACAATGGAACCATTGGAAAATCTGAAGCAAAGCTATCAGATACAATAATCATCTGTCCCAAAACCTTTCTCTACAACGCTGTGATTTTTTTTTTTTTATTTTTTATTTTTTTGACTGTAGTTGCCTTCATCGAATCATAAAATGGTTTGGGTTGGAAGAGACCTTAAATATCATCTATTTCCAACCCCTCTGTCATGAACAGGGATGCTGTCCACTAGATCAGGTTGCCCAGCCTGGCCTTGAATACCTCCAGGGATGGGGCATCCACAACTTCTCTGGGCAACCTGTTCCGGTGTCTCACCACCCACATAGCCCAAGAGATTATTTGTTTTGGAAAGCTATACTGAAAAACTTTTTTATATTTGCAGTCATTAAGAACATTTTCTAGAAGCAGTAAAGCATGGTCTTTAGTGATATTTTGAAGTACTTTTTGAATTAAAGTACTAAATTGTTATTATTTTTCTTCAGGAATAAAGAAATTAGATTATTCCCACCACCCGCCCCCACCCCCCCGGGGCTGTCTTCTATGCTTTATTTTATTGCAGCCTTTCTTTCCAACTGCAGAAACACTAGTACACATAGCTGACATCTGGATTTAAAAAAAAAAAAAAAAAAAAAAAAAAAACTATAAATTTTCAGGCCAGTATATTGTCTCATAAACCTTTACTCTCGCTATTAATATGAGTAATGTAAAACTGAAGAACTATGGCTGACTCATAGAAGTCATATTGCATATTCTGAAAGGACATAGAGATACAAAAACATAAAACCAAGACTATGTATGAAAGCTGTCACAAAGAACATAGATGCCAATGAAATGTTTGTGCAAATAAATTAAAGTGGAAACCACATAAATCTCATAGTTCTTGAGTATGAAATAAAATCCACTTTTGTGAAAATATTGAAGAAATAGAATCTGAGCTAACGTGCTCAAAAAAAAAATTGCTCTGATATTTGTATGAAAACATACTAATTTTGCAATTGCCTATTTATTTATTTATATTTCTAATGTCATTGAGATGAACTGAAGCATACTTAATGCTCATTGTTTGATACTTGGGGTTCATGACAGCTCTCAACCTGCTGCTGTCAGAGTGACTACAACTGCTGGGAAGAGGCCTGAATCATTTGCTGTATAAAGTGGCACCTGATGTGAAATGCGTGGGCTGAAACAGTAGAAAGGATCTGCTTTAGGCCCAGTATACCTACAGTCTTCCGACTTTTAAAAAGTAGTTTGAGAAGTGTAAAATTGCCACTTTAGTCTCCATTTTAACAATGTAGCATGATGTGTCTAAATAATGTCTCATTTGGGTAATTAGGGTCGAAGTCAAGATAGACAATAGAGAAATCTGGTGCAATAATTAGTCTCAATTGTTTCTGGTGTTGAAAAGATGGATGATGAGAGGGTACAATCCAAGTGAGAATATTTGCTTAAAGAAGTCAAGAAGTCGAACAATTACCAAGCGTTGTAAAAAATTAAACTGAAATAAGCTCATCCTTTCTGACTGATGGGAATTCTTCTGTCTGTAGAGTGGAGAAAAAGTAATTCCCTGACATAGAACAGTTAGTTTTCTTAAAATATTTTTGTCATGGCTTTTATATTTCAGAAAAATAAATAAAAATAATAATAAAAAAAGCAAACTAAATACTTCACTTTTTTATTATTTTTTTTTCTTTTTTTTTTTTCTTTTTTTTTAGCTCAGAGATACATGCATTTTATATCTTCAAAATAAACTTAATAAAATATACAGGTAACACTTCATTCATCTGATGATATCAACTGTAATTAAAATTATTTTTTTAAGAAGCAGCAATTGAGTCATGCAGCATTTTATTCAAAACCTCTTTTATATTCAGCTTAATTGTGCGTGCTTTTAATGGATTTCACAGGCTTTTCAGATTGCCTGATTACACAATTATATACATAATATAGAGCTACTTGTATATAAAATGTATTTTGCAATACCTAGAAATAAATTAAGATTTGGTGGATGTCAAATCCATCAATGCTAAGGAACTGATTTTGATTAGCTTCTGATTAGCCTTTGGATTAAAATCTTAATAACTAGAAAAAAAAAGCATTACAATATATG
The DNA here is from genome assembly GCF_011077185.1 of Oxyura jamaicensis. Taxonomy (NCBI): domain Eukaryota; kingdom Metazoa; phylum Chordata; class Aves; order Anseriformes; family Anatidae; genus Oxyura; species Oxyura jamaicensis. The sequence continues at coordinate 106,736,222 of NC_048893.1, read as the reverse complement.
TTTGAGAAGTTCCTCAAGGACTTAAAATTTAAAATTTTATTGCTAAAATTAAGAAAATCTGAGACTTATATGAAGAAAAATAATTTATTCTATAATTTGTATGTTTAGAAGAGTTATGTTATTGTTATTATTATTGTTGTTATTTATTTGTTGTTATTTGGCTTTCCTGGAATAAATAAATAAATAAATAAATAAGTAAATAAATAAATAAAAACTATTTTCATTATATTTTTCACTAGTATCAGAATTATAGAAAATATATAAAAGTCAAAATGAGAGAAATGGACACCAATATAACCCATAATTTTCTGTTAGAATCAAAAGCAAAGGCAGTAGAAAAATTACATCTCAGAAAAATGTATTTGTTCACAAGATACTGATTTGTTCACAGAAATTTAGTAAAAAAAAATTCAACTTTTTCTGAGTATTTTGCACTATGATAGCTTCCATTTTCCTCAAAGTATCTGATCAGTCATTTCATTTGAGCAAACCAGAGAACTATGATTAAGAATTGCTCATCAATGCACAGAAAGGACTTAATTTTAAAATAAATATTAAAAATGAAAATTATGTATAATCTTATTTATGTCTTTTCCAGAGCAGGGAATAATTAGGAACATGATGACTGACTTTAAAAACATCTCATGTAGAAATAATTTGCTCATTTCTCTTGGCTTTCTCTCTCTGAAAGTAACTATCATCTGAACAGTTTTTTTTTTCTTTGTCTCTCACTACCAATATTTATTATAGAGATAAAGCAGAGGTCTAGACAACAAAAAATCTGATTTTTGTTCCCAGTTCAACCACAGACTTTTATATGACCTTGGACAACTCATTTATTTCATCTTCAAAGGCACAAGGGAGGATAAAATTAATCAGTGTGGTGCCCTTAGATGCTATAATGGAAAGGTCACTCTCTGCTCTTAGCTACATTTAGGAGCATGCTAAGTATTTTGTTGTTGTTGTTTTGTTTTTCAAAACAAACAAACAAACAAAAATATACTAGAAGTATGTTGACATAAATAAAGATTTTAGTTTTTCCTTGTTTTTCTTTCCTCTGCCATCCACATAATTGCTTCCAAAGCATAGCAACTAAGTTGATTTATATAATCTTTTCATTTAAAGTTGTTACTAGAAGTTTAGGAGAATGACTTGTTCCTGGAAATTCTGATTGCACTCTTAGATATTGTAGAATAGATGAATGAAATAGCATGAAATAGAAGATACGTTTTTCAAAAAATGTGCCTCTGTCATTTTTTTTTATTATTATTATTATTTTTTTTTCTGTGTGTACTTAACATAGCTATGTCACTTTGCAAAATCCAGCTACTGCTTTTAGAGTGAAATACTCTTCTCAGAATATCACCTCAATTTTTCATTGGCAACTTTCCTCAAACACATACCAGGCAAATTACACCTTTATCTAAACCATAATTGGATCTTATGAAAGCAATATGTTATTATGTAAGACATCTGTGTATCTCCCTCAGTAATACACCCTTCTAGTGGAAAAATAAAACAAAAAGGTATTTTGAAAGTATCTTGAAGATAAATTTCTATTAAACAGAGATCTGTTCTAAAAAAGAGCAGATTTTTGGATAATTTTTGGCTTCACTGGATAATGGTGCTAATAGGAAAGAAAAAAAAGAAGAAGAAAGGAAAGAAAGAAAGAAACAAGAAACATGATTCTAAAATCCACACTGAAGTCACTCTGTATCAGCTGTATCAGCTGATAAACGGGTGTTATCCCCTGGGATTCTATCCTATGCCATGCCAATGCTGAGTACTGTATTATGGATTATGAGATTTTCCATGCCTACTTAAGTAAAACAGAGTTATATCTGCTACTGATCAAAGGTATTCACATATTTGTTAAGGGTAAATGGGATGTATAAAAACTTGCCCACAGATTCCTTCTTAGATCCTGTTCTCTTTCTGCTATTATAAATTTGGATTAATCCCTTGGTGGAATTTCATTTCAACTTGTGTAAGTTTTCAGTTCTTGTAGCTGAGAGGATTTTATTATTATTATTTTTTCCCTCTATTAAGTACCAGCTCTGTCTTACCTACATTAAATAACTTCCTAAAAGTGATATTTAGTTAAATGCTTGTCCTGCATTTTGTCAGTAGGGCTTTCTAAACCAAGGACCCCATAACATCAAAATCTCTAAAACTGTATTGCGGATTCATGAAATCTGCAGCTTTTTACGATTTATTCTGAATAGAATGTGAGGCAAAAATGTGTTTTGTGGCATACCACAAGTGAAGTATCGTGGAGGGAGAGCAGGAATTGAACATGGTATTACTGTTCTCTGCAATTTATTCTGAAATGCATAACAGTCTTTTGACTACACTTACCTGACTTCAAAGCTTTGTTAAAAGCCTAGTGGTTTGTTAGCATGGTCGTGCACTGCCTTTGATTATTGAGATAGCTAGCCTTTTGAGTGCAAAGCCACCACCTATTTCTTTGCTATACCCAGATCTGAAACTGGATGTTAACAGAGGTCAGACACACTTTTCATTTTCTTTTCCAGAGCTCTGGAATGAAAGGAAGTACTAAGGAGAGAGCTGGTGTTTTGGAGATCCCTGATGGCCACATTTCGCTATGTGAACAAGTGAATACACTGCATACATTATAATGCAATCACCATGAGAAAAAAAAAAAAAAAAAAATGCTTCCAGATAGAAAATGACACATATACTCCTTTGCTGACTAGCATGTGAGGAATTTCAGAGCTCACAGTGCTGAAATCTATGTGCCATCTCTAAAATGGGTATTTTATGCTCCCCTGTCTCTATACTGATTTTGCTGACTCAGACCATCTCAGATTCTATTGATCCTTTCCACTGAAAAAGGGTGACTGATTTTTTAATACTCTGATTAAATTGTGTTACAGGATACCCAAACTACTTTATTGGTTAGATGGCTTATTGTCTGAGGGTCTATACTTTGGCAAGGATGCCAGTGTCATAGTCTCTGTCAAACAGGAAAGAACAATTGCTTCCCAAGTCTTGCTGTTTGTCTCTTCTCTGTCTGTCAAATATGTTAGTAGTACAACGTTTTTTGACCTTATTTAATTGAGGCTTCCTCATTGTCAAATCTGATATTTCAAAGATTGTCTGTGAACATAATTACAAAGCTCTTTGGTGAATGCAATGAGCACTAACAAGTTACTAACATTTACAAGCTAAGGCAAGATTCACTATGTCACTTCTCAACAGTAATGAAAACGTATGAAAAGACTTTCTATGGAAAATTTGTCTTAGATTCATGGGTGTAAGTTGATTTTAGTAAATAAAAACCAGAGTGGTATACACACAGATCAGATATGTAAAATGCTATTTTAACTCTATTGTTAGAGCTTTTGCACAATGAGTGTAATGGAGATCCAAGCTATGAACAATTGTATTTAAATTTATGAGTTTACAAAACATATTCACCAAAGTTCTATGACAATGCCAATTCTTAAAAAATCTTTTACTGTTTCATAACTTCTAAAATTGTGTACAAAAGCACTAAGAATCTCACTCAAAGAAAGCATAACAAAAAGAAAACATTAATGAAAATCCCATTAGAGAAGATCTAAGAAGGAATCCAATATAATGTGTGGATATGTTTAGATATCACAAATAAAAATCAAAAGAAAGGTGTGAAAGATAATTATCTGATGAGATGTTAGCATCAGACACCAGTACTACACCACCTTAAGCTGCAGCTACACTGTTCTTTGATTCAGTGTTTATACTTTTTTTTTCTTTTTTTTTTTTTTTTTTTTTTGTAATTGCTTGAAACTCTTGTCTCTGATACTCATCTAATGCTTGCATGAATTAAGAGTTTGCAACACATATTTTAATCTGTTATAGGACACAACATTTCTAAATGTCTATTTATGTTGTTCCGTTTCATTCCCTGGGGCCATTGCCCTGACTTTTCCAGCGATTAAACATGGTCAAGAAGGACTTAAAGAAACGTGGTTACCTTTTTAATAGTCTAGGAGGGAATTGTTAACACCAGCATTTGACTCTAGAACGAACTTGGTAACTCCACAGTTTGTGTGTTTATAGGCATTAGCTTTAATGATCCATTATGACAAATGAGAGATATTAAAATCTTACTGTTAGTATTCCCACCTGTCTGCAAAGTCATTTACAGTCAGCAGAGGGCTAAAAGTTAAAGGTTAGGCCTCAGAGAGTTAGAAAATGTGCTGTTCTGCTAAGTAGACTCAGAACACAGGGAATGATCTGCTCCGGAGACCTGAGGCTATGGCTGATTTTCTTGTGTTGTTGTTGTTCCTGGCCCAGGGTAAATTTATGTGCAATCCAAAGCATTCAGAATGAAAAATTCTCCTTTCTTTATGTCAAAATAAATGTGCACATGATGCACTATAGACTTTATTAAGTTGCATATATTTCCTTCTGTTGTTTTACCTGGTATGTTTACTAGAGAACAAGACCCAATTTAGTTTGATCAGCCTTTTCCAGGCAGGCTGTTAAATCTAAGGGAAACATTTCTAGCGAACTGGTTACTTACTGATGTGGTGAAGCTCCTGTTACTGCAAAGTACATGTTAGCATTTTGGTACTGCTACTGCCAATCATGTGCTGCTGCCTTTGGAGGTCAGCTCTGGTGTTGGTCTTAGTATCTGGAGCATATCAAAAGTAAAGACCAAAAAAAAAAAATCACTGTCAGCAAGGACAGCTACAGAATTCCTGATGAGCGAGTATTCACACTGCAAAGAAGACAAGTGTTTGTTAAATATACAGTTTTTGGTTTCCTGATAAATCCAATCTGTTTATTTAATTAGTAGAAATCCAGAAGTAACAAAGATGATCTTCTTCATGTAAGCATGAACAAGATCCAAGTTCTTCTATCCCAATACCCTGATGCAAAGATGAAGGTAGTAGAGGCACATTAAAGTTGTTTTAAGACACTTTGACATAATTTGTTGTATGGAATCAGGCACAGTCTTAAGTATTTCCTATTTAAGTGTCACTGGACTGACTCCACTTGTGACATATCTAATGTATTCTGTATGTCTCTGCCCCTCTTTTTGGTCTTTAATAGCCAAAAATAAGGCAACGGTACAATTTTCTCTGGTCACACTTCTGATAATATACCCTTCCTGTGAGAGCTGGGGAAGACTGCTGAGACATCCCTTTCCATTAGTTATATCTCTTTCAGAGAGACCAGGGAGTTGATTACATCCTTTTAAGGTCTTTTTAGTCTCATGGGATACTGTGTAGAAACTCTGTCATAACTGGGAATAGAGCTGGAGAGAAGGGAGCCACCAGAATAACAACTGACTGCATTTTTGGTCATGCCTTCAAAGATATCATCTCTGTTTCAGAAAATCCTTTGTGAATGAGGGACAGAAAAGGCTTGTTATATGCTCTTTAATCATATTAAACTGTTTAGATTACTACAAACACAAAATTGTAATATTGGTGAGAGCAAAGTTGATTCCTGCTTTTGTGCTAAGCAGCTAAGGATTTATCTCACAAGACTTCTGGTTGTGAAACTCAGAGTGAAGCAGGCCTGGCCACTGTCTTACATAAACTCTGAGCCTCGTACAATGGATTGCTGCCACTGCAGTGTTTGTAATAGCGATATTTCCTTTCTGACCTACTTTTCTGTTGTATGCATTGGGACGAGGCCCTCTGAAGCATTAGATCATTTTATGACATTCCTATGCCACAAAGCTGCCCTGACACCATCTCAAACAGCCAAGGAAGGATTCCTTCAACCTAGAGGGATCCACAAATGACTTACAACTACTGAACAGTTCTGTTGTCTCTTTTCTTTCTGCAGCCAGTACAGAGAATGTACTTTGTTTGCTCTCAGTTCCTACAAGCAGCTCCTTGAGTTTATATTCTTTAGGTTGCTTTACATGATGGAATAGTCTAGCACACCACATTAGGAACATTAGAGTATGGTGCTCTTAGATGCTATGTTGAGTACATCTTAGCCATAACTGTCCTAGACAAATATAAATGAAGGGAAGTAGTGATTATGGACAGACAGCTTGGGCAAGTATTAAAGGAGTAATATCGAAGGCAATAAAATAAAGTGAAATTTCAAAAACTTTTGAATAAATATGTGAAGTATTTGATTATACAAAGGTCTTTAACAGAGCAGGGTACAATGTTAGAAACATTTAACATTTAATTACTTCACAGGAGAGTCAGAATCTAATTGGCATGTTGCAAATAGTTTGCTGGAGTTGCTGGAGATATTAGCTAGCAGAATGCACTGGCAGCCAAAAGGGCAAACCATATTCTGGAGTGCATTAAATGCAGCACAAACAACCTGTCAAAAAAGAGATGATTTTCCCACTGTATTTAACATTGGTGCAGCCTCACCTGGAACATGGGAGGTGCCCATCTTTTCTCCCTGCTATCTTGTGACAGGATGCGTGGCAGAGGCTCAAAGCTGCATCAGGGGAGGTTCAGACTAGACTTTATGAAAAACTTCTCTACCAAGAGGGTGGTTGGTCATTAAAGCAGGATTCTTAGAGAGGTGTTTGATGCCTGTCTGTGTTTAAGAGGCATTTGGATTATGCTTTTAATTAGAATAATATGTGTTTACCAAGTTTTCTTCTTCATTTCTCCCCTTCTCAAGTAATGAATATTTTACTGAACTATCTGACCCAATTCTGCAGACCCTTATCACAATATCCGCAGGCATGTGTGCACTCAGACTTGTGAGAGGACAGCAATCTTTTTATAACTGAGAGTTCCAGTTATTGTAATTGTAATTTGCATTGCAATTTTCATGTAGTGTGTGAGTCGTGTGCCGCCCATTCTGTCTGGGCCCAACAAAATTTTTCACCTCTGGAGGACTGTGCTGCAGGTGATCAGAGCTGGATGCTTATGGGGGTGCCTAAATGGGAAAACTATTTTTGCCAGGCTCATCCATACAAGAGAGGGAGAGAGCAGAGAATGGGTAATCTCCCAGCAAAGCAGCAAGGGTACATGGTTTGCTTGCTGGGAGATTCCTGTTTGACAGAGAGGAATAAAACAACAGCAGGGGAGAGGATCTCAGCCAAAGGTGGGCTGGAGGGCAGCTGATCTGAAGCACATCCTGCAATGATGAGACAAGGAAGGTAAGGAAAGTGTGCAGGTGATCGATCACATTTTGCCTAGATCTCCTCTGTGAGTGATATTTAGCTTAAAGAGTGCCTGGGTTAAGAAAATGTCCCATAACACTCACCATATGTGCTTATATATGTTCTGAGCTGCTGACATGTGTCCAAAAATCTGGAACTTGGCAAAAAGAGGCAGTATCTCTGGGTGGTTAAGCAGGATTTTGTTGCCCAGAGTGATCTGTTATCCCTTATGTGAAAAATGCCCTCAAGAGTCTGCCTTACAAATCAAAGAAAGAAATGGTTTTGCAGTGTACCCAGATGATGGAAGTTTAAGAGTGCACAGATCCAATGTGGTGTGACCCAAACATAAGGCCTCACAGCTAGATACTTACCAGGTTGTTATCTTGGCCATGGAAGAGCTATTTGGCTCTGCCATTTTTATCCTGGCACATCTACACAAACCTGGATCTGATTTAGACATTATGGTCAGAGAGATTTGAGACAGGAATAAAAGTTAAGAGTTAAAATCAGACATGCAAGACACCCACGAAAAAAGTTAACAGGATGCTTCATAACTATTTCTTTTTTTTCTGACAAAATTTATTTTTATTTCTATGACTCTGTAGGGGATCAGCACCCATTCCCTCCACCTGTAGCCCCTTTCCCTGGGATGTTTTATTTTACCTATGTATTTTGTTTTCCCAAACATATACAAATGATCCGTAACTCAAAACATCAGTACAGGACTTCCTTCACATTTTCTGGTCGCAATTTTAGTATTTTTTATTTGAGAAGCAATACATATTCTTCTGATGTTATCTTATATGTCAAAACTGTCCCAGTAGCAGCTTTCTATGCCTACTTGGGAGTTCTGCTGAAATTAACCTTGAAGACCGCAAAATCACTGGGACCACATGCAGGCATATAGTGTTCCCTGGGAATCTGACTGCTTGTGTCACACGCTGTGTACAACCCACTTATTTGCCTGTGGGGATGCACTGCAAACCAGTTCACTGAAATTATCAGGACTAGGAAAAAAAAAAAAAAAAAAAGCAATCTGCTCTGTCTCCCTATTTTTTCCCCCACACTTGGTGTGTATGTATGTGTCTTTTTTGTCCCTTTCCTCATATCTGAATAATTTCAGCAATCTGGTTAATTAAACCTTGAATGTTAAGAGGGGCCGTTAAAGTTCAGCAGGGCAGGCATGAGCAGATGCTCGATGAGAGGGGAAAGAAAACTTCATAAATTGCTTTTGTGAAGAGATTAATGGCTGTGCAACTGCCTTTCCCTGATTTCTGTGTAAGTAAGTGGCTTCTAACAGAGGGTGCCTTATTCAGCAAGACTGAGGACAACCATGATGGCAGATGACCAGAGCATTAAACATCTCTAAACCCTGTAGACTGGTTCCCCTCTGACACCTGGTAGCACCAAACTTTCTGGTGCCAGAAATGAAAATCATAGGCTTCTCTTGTGCTGTTTGTCAAGACTTCTACTTCCACTGTTCAAGCCAGCAAAGAGGAGCATTGTATGAGGGAGGACAAGCACATACCCCACGGCTAGGTGATGATCAGACTGGCTGTACAATTACTGGTATGAAAAGTCTGTGAGAACCTCTCAGGGGTACTTAGTGCTTTCCCAATTTCTTTCAAGTTTGCTTGTAAAGATGATATTGCCCTTCCACTTACAACCTGGATGCTTATTCAACTGGGGGATTACATTTGACAATATTTTTCCATAATCAATTGTGTTTTTGACAGCTGAATAAAGTTTACATCATTTGTTGGATTTGTCAAAGAATGTGTATGAACTTGAATCTTGGGTGTTGAGTGCCAAAATGGTGTGGTTGTGTTATATAAAAATAACTTATTGTTATGTATTTAGATATATGATGCCAGTCATGTACCAAGTATACCAGAGACAATTTAAATTCAGTTCAGGACAAGCTTAGGTAACCCAAAGGAAGTTTCATAATCATGTGTTTCTTCCTTTCACCTTTATCCTTTGTTGAACCATACAATTGTATTCTATTCCATTTCAATTATTTCTCAGTTTTTCTGACCATGAAACCTTCCTGCCTGGATTTTGTTACCTCAGGGAAGACTTTGGAGTGGTCAGGATCTACAAATCTCTCTGCAGGACTTGAATATGTGTCTTTGTTGACAGGCTGTAAAGTGTTGCCACAGGGTGGCTTAGGCCTCTGGCAAGAACCCCTATGATGGGAGAATTGAGGGAGCATGCAAGTGTTCCTGGGGAGCAGGTGACCACGGGAAAGAAATACAAAGCATTTCCCTATGTTGCATGTTTCAACCTCCATTGTTATTTGTAATTTATTTATCAATTTGGCCTTTTAATCTATATCTGAGAAATGTGGCTTTGCAAAAAAAAAAGTTGGTGGGTACTAAACAGTTCAATTCATAAAGTGGTAGCATAGTAGGCCTCTTGGCAATACACATATGAAGTTGTTATGAAGGTTGGAGCTTTGGTCTATCATATTTGAGAGTGTTGCATTGTTGACTGTGCAACTAACACAGTCTCACAGCCCATTTAATCTACTGTGCATGTTTTATTTTTTATAGGTATTATTTGGACTGTAATGGCTTTAGAATTGATCTCTCCTTGTTCATACACAGCTCCTAATGTGTTGTCATTTGGAGCACTAAAGAAGAAATGTAAGTTCAAGTATAACAACTGTATGTGTACCAATAAAGTTAAAGTTGCACATAGCTTGCTCACATCTGAGAATTACCAGGATAAATTTAAAGGTGAAAACTACATATCTCCATCTATACATACTACTTTGAGCATGATATTTACCCTGAAAATAAAATATTTATCTCTAAATGACTACCCTGTACTTACAGAGCTGAAAAAAAAAAAAAAAAAAAAAAAAGATACAGAAAATTGATATAATTTGTCTGAATATTTTTTATAAATGTGCAAATTAGCACTGTGCAGAGTGCTGTTTTTTAAACTGAGAATGTCCATAATGAAAACCATTTACTCATGCCCTGGACTAAAGTGAAAAGTCTGTGGAGAATTCAGACATTTAATATCTGAGTAAAACCTCCATAAAATTGGGTAAAGCTGCAGCATGGTCTTATGAAAATAAACAAATAAGCAGATTTCTTTCTGCACTGCTATGAGATTAAAAAAATTGAAGGAGCAAACAGAAGGTAGGACTTTAGAGCAAAAGGAAAACTGCAGAGAGCTTCATCTTTGCAACTTGAGTTGCTTTTTGTGTGTGTGTGTGTGTTTTGTGGTGGTTTATGTGTACTTCACAAAGGAATCTGAGCTTTTGTGAAATAATTATAGTGATGGTTCTGGTTTCTAATGTGCAGAACATAAATCTGCAAAAGTTATTGGTCAAATTCTGCTGAGTCTTTCACCTCAGATCAGCAACCTTCAAATCATTAATCATTCATTATAAGCTTTAATAGACTAAACATTTTAAAGACATTTGCTGAGTCTCAAAGGACAGACTTTGCACTTCAGAGATTTCTATATTAGAGTAGTTATAATGTTGGGAGAAAAAAAGGCCCAACAAAAATCTTTGCATTTGGCTTGAGAGACCTGTCATGTGACAAGAGAGGATGATCACACAAGTTACTTCTTACTGGAGATTGAGGAAGTTAAGCACATCATTTATTAGCATCTCTTATTTAAGTCATTTTTTTACCACCATTACTTGCTCAGATAGTGAGCATAAAAGGAAAAAAGGAAGTTTGTTTTGCATGAACAGAATGAGTGACTAAAATACAGTTTAGTCCAGAACAATATGTTGTACATGCCCGGAAATCACTGTAGGTAGCTGACCTTTTGCTTCTTTTGTTTGTCTAATTCAGTCACTCAAATATGTAATTTGGTGAATGCTGCTCTTGCATGTGTAATACAAAAGAAAGAAACCTGTTTCTCATATTGCAGAAGAAAACAATTTCAGCATGGAAAGGGGGTGTGATGGTAGAAAGGGAGCATGAGAGCATGGAGGCTTTGGTTGTGTTTACACACCTGTTTCCAAACACAGAACAAGGAATGGAAGTCTACAGGGTCACAGGATGCTTTTGCCCGTGTTGTGCTATGGATGATTTCTCCCTAGTCTTATGCTAAATGTTTGTCCTCTGACTCCTTTATACTTCTTAGCATAGAGGGGGGAGTCAGGATGTTCAGTACCTTTTGCTCTTTTCTTCCACCATACACATTTTCAGATCTAAATCAATTGTAACTAACTGATTGATGCTTCTATGTCCAGGGGTGAGGCACCTGAATTTATAAGCAGTAGAGAACCGTTCTCACAGCTACAGAATACACAAGTGTTTGTCCTTGTTATAATATCCTCTATCTGTTTTCTTATGTATATAAATAGAGCTCACTGCATCTCCACAGAATGAGTTCTGACTAAGGAGAGCTGGAAATAATTGAACTAAAATAACTGAACTAAATATTTAAAAGGCCTCATATAGTTGTGAATCTGTATTGAATTGGAAAAAAGTTTGGGGTGTTAGATTTACAAGGAAGGTAAACAAGATATAACTACATATTAGCTGTTTGAAAGTACTTTGCCTAAAATGTGTGAAATTGGTATGACTTCTGTCTTCTCCCATATTTTCTTGGAAAACAGTTCAATTATCAGATTATCCAGTCTGACTGCAATATGAATTGTCTTTCCATTTTCTAAAAATAGTGAAGCAGCAGCTGAAAGCTGAGTGTCCCTGCCATTAAGTTGAAGACTTGTTTTCATTCTGTCCAAGTGATATTTAAGAGGTTCATCAAGAGTGGGAACAGCAGGAGATCTGCCTGGGAAAACCCTCCAGCCTGGAGTAACTGGCTTAGGTGCCCACTTGTAAGGTAACTTTACTCTCTTCTGATTCAGGGTAGAAACTGCTGATATAAACTCTTCCCATGCTGACTGCAAAGCAGTGAGTGCTGGTACAGAGCTCCCTGAAATCCTTGTTATTAGAGCAATTCCAGAGCTATTCTGTGATTCTTTATTGTTAGCAAGCAGAAAAGAAGGGCTCGGTAGCATAGTGGTTTAGATACACAGGTCTCAGATGTCACTGGTGTCCACAGACAGAAGGGAGACTTGGACCTTATGCTCCAGTACATTGGCATGAGGGGAAATGCCAGCTACAGGGTTGCTGCTCATTGCCTATGTTTTTCTTACAATACTTGAACAAAATGTCTTATGATGAGTAAACTTTTTCATATGAGATAATTTTTTTGTATTGGTTAGGGAAAAAATATATATATTTGTTATTATTATTTTTTACTTTTTTATGCACAAAATACAGACTGATTTCTCCTTTCCTCCATTCCCTGTATTTCTCAGTTTGGTACTGAAGACACCAGTTACTCTTCCAGTCCTTTGAGGCTTGGACTAAAGCCAAGAAAATGGGTGAAACGGTGAACAAAGGCAAAGAAAAGTAGAGAGATATAGTCAGGGACACAAAACAGGTTCCTGGAAGAATATGGAATTGAGTTCTCCTGCTCTCTGCAGAATCCAAGCTTTCCTTAAAAGGGAAACTGAAGGAAATAGGTCAACTCAAATAACATTAAATCATGCAGTATGAAAATGTATCCCCCCTTTTTCTAAGCCATGAGATGACATACAGTTCTTAAAACTAATTTTACTGCTGAATATCTGTGAGGTGTGAGGAGGGTCACTGGGATCTAAACAGTGTTGCCTGCTTGATGTGACAGTTTTTTCTAACGGCTTTCTCACCATATCTGCTCTCAGCTGTTCTATTTGTGTTTTCTTTTCTTTTTCCTTTCTTTTCTTTTCTTTTCTTTTCTTTTCTTTTCTTTTCTTTTCTTT
>NC_048893.1:106687327-106723319 GCF_011077185.1 Oxyura jamaicensis | reverse complement strand
TTTTCTTTTCTTTTCTTTTCTTTTCTTTTCTTTTCTTTTCTTTTCTTCTTTTTTCTTTTCTTCTTTTTTCTTTTCTTTTCTTTTTTAGGAAACTTGAGTCATTGCCATTTTTTTATCCTCTCCTCACTGCTTTAACGAGGGAAGGATCTTCCTTCTCTTCCTGCTTTTTTGCCTCTTTACATTTTATGAGAATTTTATTCTACTCTTCATATAGTTCCAACACTTTCTCACCTTCTTTCTCACAAGAAAATGAAACCCTTATGCTGTAAAATTCTGAAATGAAACTTTAATGTAACACTCCTGTTTCAAATTGCTCCTGGGGAAAGAGGAAGGCAGCTCTATTTTTTTTTTTTTTTTTTTTTTTTTTTTTGGTTTGGTTTGGTTTGGTTTGGTTTGGTTTTGGTTTTGGTTTTTGTTTTTCTGTAGATGGCTTACTGGCCTGGTCTTGAATTCAGAGTTCTGACATCAGAGTACCCTGACATGAAGAGTACCCTGGAAAAATACTCCGTTCAGTTTATTTGCTAAATATTTAATAAGCAGGAAATTCATTTTTAATGAACTTCAAGCGGCAACATCCAAGAGGAGCCCTGGGAAAGGTGTTAGAGGCCAGGCTGGATCATGGAAAGGTGAGATGGACTGAGTGTGTTCTTAGAGAAATTATCAAGAAATGAAGATGGAAAGGACCACTACTATTTTCTTTCTGAAACTAGTCTGTATAGATGTATTATAAACTATCAACAACCCTCCCCCCCACCAAAAAAAAATGCAGGCAGCAAAATTGCTCCAGATGAAAAGTGACTTCTTCCATTTCTTCTGTATTACTTTGTCCATTTATGTTAATAGTCTGAAGCAGATCAGATCAGAGACTGCTGTTAACAAAGTAATAGAAAATAGCACCGACCACTATGTTCATAGAAATCTGACACTGAGATACCAGTTGATAGGTAAATCTCAAACTTCCTGTATTATTTCATTACCTATTACTGTTCATTGTTCTATTGGGCTCTCAACACTGGTTTATTTTGCATTGTACCAATATTGATTAGGACAAATAACTTCTTTTCAAATTTTGATGTATCTGAGATATCCAGGTTTGATTTGATCATCCCTAGATGCCATGATTTGGAGGAGGTTCTTGAAAAGAAGATAGCATTACTTTTCTCTACAGTTTAGCAAAGGGGAGTTGAGTCCATATTCCTGTCTTCTCTGTTTCTGGAAGTAGCTTAGGTATTTGGCCATTTTTTTTGCACATTCCTATAGTAATGCAGCCCCCATCTCTTACTGCCTCTCTGAACCTCACTGTTTTTGGGCTCCCAGCTGGGTACCCTGCTCCCTCATGCACTGGAGCAGGATCATAAGCTGCTGTTGGCACCAGAGAAGATGCAGACAGAATGATGCACAGGGGAACAGCAGACAACAGATGGCCCTTAATTTCCTTGGTAAATCAGGCCTAGTGTCTCTGGCTGGGAACATCAGAAAGAGGAACAGGTAATGATAAACATCCTGCTCTGTTGTCTGTCCACATATTGTGGTCCCCTGAGGGAAAGGTGTCTTCAGAGCCTGGGCAGAAGCATCACAATAGTGCTAGTAAGCACAACTGCAAAACTATTAAATCCATCAGGTAACCTCTGATGGTAATCTATGTAGAAAAGAAAAGAAAAGAAAAGAAAAGAAAAGAAAAGAAAAGAAAAGAAAAGAAAAGAAAAGAAAAGAAAAGAAAAGAAAAAGAGGATCACTAAGAGTAATAACAGAATTTCATCCACCTCTCAGAAATAAAACTGGCGTGTAGATGATAGAGATTTTTCCAAGTAATGTTGTAGAAAACAGAGTATGGATGTCAGGAGTGAAGGAGTCTTTTAGACTCACATGAGGTTTTATTGTGCTAGAATGAAAGCACTTTTGTTGAATTGATCATTGCATGAACACTTGTCTGACTTGTGCCTTACAGAAACTGCCATTCTGTTTGCATTTCTGTGACAGGAGGTATAGAGGTAAACTGTTCCTTAAGTATCAAATATAGTATCATTTGTCTTATTAAATATTTTATCTGGAAATTCTAATATGTTTAACTCTGGAATAAATTTATTTCCCTGGCATTGATTAACAGAGTAGTTTCCAGTTAATATTACGTGTTGGTCAAATTTATTGAAATTCCTATTCTGAAAAGTGTTCAAAGAGGGCGCTGGTATTGTTATCTGAAACTTTGACATAGGCAGCAGAAAATGGTCACCAGGTGTCGCTCAGGGATCACACAAAACCCTCCTGTCATTCCCTGATTTTGTGAAGGCTGATTTGTAGTTCAAAACCCAGTGTGATTTGGTTTAACCACTGAAGCACAATTACCTTTCCTGTGCAGCACGTGTAGTGCTTTTTTTGTTGCATGTACACAGACAACTTTATACAGTGTTTTGCTAAAGCTAGTAAAGATTTTAAAAGAAATATAGTCCCAAGGTATGTTATGTTATGTCAGAGTTTTCTAAGTTTTCCCACAGTGTGTTGGTGGCCTAAAGAACAGCTTTATGAAAATAATAGACTTTGACTGGTGGAATAAAACATGTACTAAGGTTTTAAATATGTTCTAAAGTTTTTCATCAACACTCTGTACAAAGACACTGGACTGACCCCAGTGACTCAGTTTGTAGCAGTTAATATTTTGGCGTTATTTCACTGCTGGGTTTTGGGAGAGTTTGCTAATCAATGAAAATATTATAATTTTTTTATTATTATTTTTTTTTTTCCATAGTCTCAGACATGAATTTTGAACCTATAGGACTAGAGAGTGGTTGGGACTCTCACCAGTCCTTCTGCTTCTCCACCTTTGGGTTCCTGCCATGACAGGACAGTGGGTCTGGAGGCAGCATGTTTGGGCCTGCTGGTCTGTTGTTGGCTTATGGCAGCAGCTCAGCTCTATGCTGGCACTGTTGGACACACACATAACCATGTTCCACCATTCAATCTCTGGCACCAAGGGTATTTCCAGCAAGATGCTGCCAGTGATTACCAATCTCATCTGCCCATGATGGTACCGTGGTACAATTGTCCATCAGTTTCGGGTATGGTTGTCTTGTCCACTGTTGACAGGGGGCATCACACTCCATTCTTGTCTGCACTATCCACTTTGCCATGTCTCACCATGGTCACTGGCTATAGTCCTCTGCAAGGACAAGGCAAGGTCATAATGCTTCCATGTCACAAAGCCAATGAAGCAGAGAAGATTTAGAAGCAATAAGTCACATCAATTTTGAGATTAAAATAAAATAAAATAAAATAAAATAAAATGAAATAAAATAAAATAAAATAAAATAAAATAAAATAAAATAAAATAAAATAGTACCATGGAAGTACTTCAGCTGCATCAATAATATTTCTTTTCTTGGAGCATTTTTTTAAGTGTATTTTCTGTGCTGATGTATGGAGTATGACTTTTGATGTATACGGAAAAGAGAGTAAGATCCATTTCTTTAGAGGACTGTTTGTATAAATGTACATTTAGCACAGGAACGGAAAAGGTCTTTATTGAAGGAAAGAAAGGGTGGAGGTTAGCTTATTCATATTAGGATGACATCTGGCCTGTGGGGGAGGAGTAAGTAACAGGGCAGAACTGAAAAAAGACAACAACAACAACAAAAATATATTTTAATATGAATGCAAAACATAAATCAATGCTAATATTACTCCTTTTTTTCTCCTTTTGCCTTCTTTCTTCAAATTTTTGAGAAGGCAACATATCAGTGTATTTGCTGAACAGTCTCTTGACTCTTCAGCTGTAGTCCTAAATTCTTTCACACAGCATTTTTGCATTCTTGGCCCATGCTCATGATATTAATCCTCAACAGTAATAAAGATATCATTCAACAGGTATGGTATGAACTTGGGGCTTTATTTACTAATTTGTTAATTTTGATACATGGAAAAAATTACATGTTAAGATTTTCTGATACTGTTTTGATAGACATGAGACTGAAGAGGTTGTACTCCTGGCTGTTTCTTAACTCACTTCAGACAGGATATGACATTTTTTCATCATGGCCATATGCAGATAGTAGTAATGAATACTCAGACTTCTGACTTAAATTTGACAGTTGTTGGGATTAAAGTAGTTGCTATTTGTTTATATTCTTCAAGATCTTTCAGGTCTTCCACTTTCAAATGATCTATCTATCAGGTCTTCCACTTTCAAATTTTCAGTGTGCTCTATTTTGTTTATATAAAGAAAGGGTAGTCACATATTTGCATGTCAAGTAAACCTATTCGATGGATTCTGGGAAATACAACATTTACTGACAGACAGGGATGAGGCATTTGATTAGGCTTAATGCATGCTTGGATTCATTGCCATAATCTCCGCATGTATTTGAGGTAGACAACCAGCTTAAATTTGGATCAGGGATTGCAACACCCTATGCAGGTATACCCTGTAACACTTGGAAGACAGCAACGTCTTGCAACAGTATGTCCTCACATACTCCTGAAAGATGTCTCCCAATGTACTGTATCTAGACATGATTTATGAAAGAAACAAACACCATGAATAAAGTTACATAAAAGCTGAGGTTAACGACATTTGTGATTCAAAAGCAGTTCAAACTAGAAGAGCAAAAAAGGTCAACATATAGAACTGGGAGATTTACCTCGTCTTGTAGAAGCACTGTGTAAGAGTAGAAAGTTCACTCTGCATCCTCCCTAGTGTGTGCTTATATATCACTAGCAGAATACAAATGGTAACACCTTCCTTTGTATGGACGGGGGGTGCCTTTGGTGGTGCAGACTTCCTTGGGTTACATCTGAGCCCAGAAGCAGATCAGAGGGCAGACAGATATCATGTCATCCAAGGACAGACATTTTGAACAACCGATTTCCTACTTCATGTTAGAAATTTTGAAAATTAGATGAAATACAGAAACAGACCTGTTCAATCAAAAATCCTTAGCTGTAAGTATTTGCTTTCAGAAGGTCATTGTTTACTTTGTTTACCTGTGAACTCCTCTCAATAGATAAAAGTAATCTGTACTCCATTTCCTTGTGCCTTTTTTTCCTCTACCTGGCTCCCTCACCAATTTCATTCATCATTACTCCAAATAACTCCTTCTCACCCTAATAGAACCACCATAATTCTGACATTTATGATTCTTCCTCTGACTCAAGGCTCTAGTGCTTCTTATTAGCTCTGTTTTTCAGTATTTAAATTCCAGTCTTCTTTGCCCTTGCTCCTACTCTGCTCCAGTCAACCTTTTCTGGGATTAAAGGCCCATAGAGAGATATAATAGATTCAGGTTGTATTGAGTGCACCATTCTTTTTAGTTCATTTAGTACTGGTTTGATAATTACTAATCATGACAAATGTCTATACAGAATAATTATGATAAACAAGACATACTGTGAAAAAAAAAAAAAAAAAAATCAGAAACATCTACTTAAACCCCTAAATAGCTTTTCCCTTGCATTATACTGAGACTTAAGTTATATTTCATTAAAAATAGCTTTATCTTAAGTAATCTTTTACAAGAAATAACATCTGAGTTCTGGCAGGCTTCCCTAAAGACGAATTAAATAGAATATTATTTGCTATGTTTTTTCTTAATTTATTCAAAATAAAAAAAAAATATATTATAAAGTTTACATTTAGGAGAGTTTTGTGACTTGCAGAGACCTAGAGCACGAGCCAGTGTTTTGTAAGAATGGACAAAAGCTCATGTTGCAGCAACCTGATCGAGTACATTGAAATGTTCAGATAAATCCCTTTCAGGTGCCTTGAGACTGCCTTGGTCCTGAGAGATGGAAAGCATGCTTGATAATGATGACATACTGAGAGAAGGAAAGAATGTGACATAGACATAAAGTAATTTAACAGTAATGTAAAATTTGTCATTATTTGGCCAGATAACTTGTTCTTAGCAGTAACTTTCTGAATTGGGTTATTCTAAATGCAATCATCTTCCATAATATATCTAGGTCATTATGCAATACTAGTGGGGAGGTTAGGGGTCTTAGACAGGAACTCTAATTGAACCAATGCTTACCAAGAGCATGCTCATTTCTGCTGCCCACCAGGTGAATGTGATTCTTCCAATAGGCATGTTGGAGACATATGAACATATGTATGCCACACCAGTGTTGACCCATCTGATTTATGCAGAGCAACTTTTGCATCCTTATCAAGTTTTCTTTTCATGGTATACCTTATGCAATTGAAATATCTTTAGGAAATGGAAGTAAAACATGACTGTACTTTACAGGGTGACAACCAAGTTTGCACAACAGGTGGAAGAGGGAGAAGGTTCTATATCCCTTACGTACTTTGGGATGCTTGTTCAGGAGAGCTGTAGTTCTGATTATTAGCCTGCTCTCTTGATGTCTCTGAGAAATAGCCATGGACAAGTTAAGAGCTTCCTGGTAAAAATAAAGGTCCAGACCAATAAAGGACAACTTGTGGTTGGGGTCTACTAAAGGCCACCTGATCAAGGAGAGCCTATTGATGAGGCCTTCTTGATTTAACTACAAGAAGCATCACACTTGTGTGCTCTCCTCCTGATGGGGGATTTCAACCACCTAGATATCTCCTGGAAAATCTACACAGCAGGCTGTAAGCAATCCAGGAGAATCCTAGAGTGTATTGAGGATAAGTTCCAGAGAGAAGAAAAAAGAGAGAAACCAAACAGAGGAGAAACATTACTGGACCTGGTGCTTGCCAATGCAGAAGAACTCATTAAAGAGGTTAAGACTGGAGGCAGTCTGGGCTGCAGTGACCATGCCCTGGTTGAGTTTGTGATCTCAAGGAATATTGGCCTGGCAATGAGTAAAGTCAGGACCCTGAACTTCCAAAGAGCAAAATTCCAGCTATTTAAACACGTAGTGAATGAGATCCCTAGAACACTGTCTTTAGGGACAAAGGAGCTGAACAGGGATGGCAACTCTTTAAGGATGTTTTTCTTAGAGCACAAGAACTCTCCATACCCCTGTATAACAAAGAGAGCATGGATAGCTGAAACCCAGGATGTCTGTGCAAGAACCTGCTGGTCAAACTGAGGCACAAGAAGGAAATTCACAGACAGCAGAAGCAGGGATATGTGGCCTGGGAAGAATACAAGGATGCTACCTGGATGTGCAGGGATGGGATCAGGAAAGCCAAGGCATGGATCGAACTGAGCTTGGCAAGAGATGCAAAGAATAACAAGAAGAGATTCTAGAGATACATTAGCCAGAAAAGAAAGACCAGGGAGAATGTACCCCCTTTGATAAATGAGAAGGGAGAACTGGTAACAACGGACACAGAGAAGGCTGAGGTACTCAGCAACATCTTTGCCTCAATCTTCACTGCCAGTCAGGCTTCCTGTCTCTCATTTCCCTGAACCTGTAGATGAGGGCTGAGGGAGCAAAGCCCCCCCAGTGTAAACAGGTTTGAGACCACCAGATGAAATTGAACAAGTACAAGTCTATGGGTCTCAATTACAAGCATCCCAGGGTCCTGAGGAAACTGGCTACCAAGCCTCTCTCCATCATATTTGAAGGGTCATGACAGTCAGGTGAAGTCCTTGGTGACTGGACAAAGTGAAAAACATCACTCACATTTTAAAAAAGGATAGAAAAGTAGAGCCAGGGAACTACAGACCTGTGAGCCTTATCTCTGTGACTGGAAAGGTCATGGAACAGATCCTCCTGTATTCAATGTCAAGGCACATGTAAGACAAAGAGGTGATCGAAGACAGCCACTATGGTTTCACCAAGGCAAAATTGTGCCTGATCAATTTGATGGCCTTCTTTGATGGAGTGACTGCATCAGTTGACAAAGGAAGACCAACTGGTCATCTACCTGGACTTCTGCAAGGCCTTTGACACAGTCCCATTGGTATCCTGGTCCCCACATTGGAGAGAGATGGATTTGAATGGTGGACCATTCAGTGGATAAGGAATTGGTTTGAAGAATGCACCCAGAGGGTGATGGTCAATGGCTCTAAGTCCAGGTGGAATCCGGTGATGAGTGTTGTAC
The DNA here is from genome assembly GCF_011077185.1 of Oxyura jamaicensis. Lineage (NCBI taxonomy): Eukaryota > Metazoa > Chordata > Aves > Anseriformes > Anatidae > Oxyura > Oxyura jamaicensis. Next base: position 106,715,332 of record NC_048893.1, on the reverse strand, counting down.
CTCAAAGGTCTGTGTTGGAACTGGTCCTGTTTAGTATCTTTATCAATGACAGAGACTATCAGATCGAGTGCACCCTCAACAAGTTTGCAAATTACACCAAAATGAGTGGTGCAGTCAACACAACAGGAGGAAGGGATGCCATACAAAGCATGGACAAGCTTGAGAAGTGGGCCCATGTGATTCTAATGAAGTTCAACAAGTTCAAGTGCAAGGTGCTGCACCTAGGTTGGAGCAATCCTAGACATGAGTACAGACTGAGTGAAGAAACTGAAAGCAGCCCTGCAGAGAAGGACTTGGGAGTTCTAGTGGTTTAAAAACTTGATATGAGCAAGCAATATGCACTTGCAGCCCAGAAAGCCAACTGCATTCTGGGCTGTACCAAGAGAGGAGTGGATAGCATGTCAAAGGAGATGATTGTCCGTCCCCCCCCCCCCCCCTGCCACCCCCCCCTCGTCATTTTGAGGCCTCACTCACTGGAGTCCTGCATCCAGGCATCCCAGTCTGGGTCCTCCAGCATAAGAAGGATGTGGACCTGTTAGAAGAGGTCCAGAGGAGGGCCGTGAAGATGATCAGAGTGATGGAACTAAATTCCATGTGCCATCTTCAAGTTTAGAAGATGTGTATTAGTGGAGTAATGAATGCACTCACTGAAGCTGATATTTGTGTATAAGATTGCCTTATTTTTGTCGTCCGTTATTCAGCTTCAAGTGTTAAATCAAAATATTAGTGGAATCATTGAATGATTGAATGACAGATTTAAAGTTCGTTTAAGCTTGGGAAGTCTGTACTTCACAAACATTGCTTTAAGGTAGCTTCCATGGTAGCGTAACGGACAAAAGATTGAATAAAAATGCCAAGTAATTAATTTTAATTTAAATAAGCTTATAAAAGAAGGGGAGACTATATGGCTGACAAGATGTAAAAGGTCCAAGAATTAAAAAATATCCCTTTGCACATTTTTGGGGTGCCAGGGAAAGAAATTTGCTTTCTTTTTCCTTAAAGTGATATATAAATCTATGGAGGTGAGTAATTTAAAAAATAAGGATTTACCATATGAATCTTTAATTTTCAAGGGACTAAAGGGAAACTAAGTAGTTTAAGTTTTTCTGCAAGAAATAAAATAAAATGGGAGGGAACATAGTTTGCCTGTAAATTAGCTCTAGAAGCTTTTCTTCTATAGAAATGAGAAATAAACCTATTGCTTATGGAAATAAACAAAAGTTTCCAGGATACCAATGAGGAGAAACAGATAAGGGCTTACTAAAAATTCTTGGATATATGCACTGAGCCTTATTTAGGCAAATTATTGTTATTTAATCATGTCTTAATTGAATGAAGTACGAACAACGATGTGTGTGTCCTACCTGACGTATTATATACCAGACAAAATCTGTGTGAGGTTTATTCAGTTCTGACTTCCACCTTAATCAGCACATAACAATATTTTTCCACAGTAGGGTGTACAGATTTTTTTCATGAGTCATTGGAAGACTCACCTTTTTGAAGACACTGTATCTGTACCAAAGCTTAAAGACAATTATAAAGGTTTCAGGAGACTGAACTTGAAACTGTTAAGTTAATATGGATGCATAATAAAGATGTAGTGGCTTTACTCAAAGGTTCACACCCCTTTTAGAGTATTATCATCAAGAAACTTTGCTATCTACTTAGAATTCATTCTGCCTAGTTTGTCTGCAAGAAAGTTTTCTGCAGAATATAACTGAGCAATCAGGAATACTTTTGAAAAAATATATATGTATATTAAAGAACTATGTGATATGATAAATATTTAGATCTCCCTTTTTTTTTTTTTTTTTTTTTTTTTTTCCTTAAGGTTAAATATTATATTGTAAAAAAAATTAAAAAAAAAAAAAAAAAAAAAAGGCAGCAAAACTTTTACAGGGTAAATTAATTACAACTTTTATAATTTGGCAGTGATCACAGACATTAATTTGCTATTTAACATCATGCAAGCAAATTTCTCAGTCCTTCTCAGACTGAGAAAATCTAATTGTGAGATTATTATTATTATGAGTTTAAAGAGTTGATTCGTGAAGTCAGTAAAAATTGCAATTTTTGGTGGAGCAAAAGAACTACAGGTATGTGTAACTGGAAGTATAGTAAAAATAGGAATTTAAAAATAAATAAACCTGTTTTCTAAAATAGCCCTCAGCCCTTACCAAGGATGCATGATAAAAAGTGGATAAAATGCTTACATAGAACCTAAAACATTTGGTTTTGAGGGACCCAGAATCATCACTTCCACACTGCAAAGTGTTTGTCTTCATTCCCAGGTTTTTCAGCATATGTTTAGGCAACAGATCCCAGAGGCTTCAATAATTGGCATAAGAAGGCAGGCCTAACTTGCATTGTCAGTTCTTTCAGCTTTTTCCTATCTCCTGGTGATTTAAGTTGAGTTGTTTTCAGGTTTAGAGGCATTTCATAGAGCCAGATCAACAACTAGGACTGACATTCATATGGCCAGATAGTGCATGCCGTACTGCTGGTAAAAATTGTTGCTGTCATAGCGTTATGTCTCTTATGGCAACTCTGTTTTTAGCAGCTCCAAATTTGTACAAACCTTTCATCACACAGGCTACTGGCAGCAATGTGGAAGAGAAAAAATCTTTACCTCTTTTACAACTTTCTTGAAAATTAAAAAAAAAAAAAATCAGGTGTTTTACCCAACCCAAAATAACATACTAACATTTTCAAATACATTGTACTTAAAACTAAGATATATGGATATTTTAAAATTAGTAACTCATCTAAATAATATCAAATGATTTTAACTTAAAGATTTGATGGATGCAAGGTAGTAAAAAAAAAAAAAAAAAAAAAAAAAGTTAAAATCTTGGTTCAATTTCATGTTATCTATTTATTAATGTCTGGAATAGATTTAACCAAAAAGTTCCATCCAGTCTGATGTATCATTACATAATTTTGACAGCAGGACTTTACTGTTCAGGTTCTTGATGGAGGTGAAATCACTGAAAAGAAGTGATTTTATATCTATATATAAAATAGGTAATGATAATATCATAGGATAATCAGACAGCTTTTAGAGCATTCCCAGTAGCCCAGACTTTCAGAAATCTCACTCAGACATTGATGTCTCTTGATTCTGAATGAAGGTAAGAGCATTTTTTTATTATTTTTTTTTAATGTATTGCTATGCAAGACCACACCAAGAAAAGCTCTGAAAAAGGACTGTCTTTGCTACAATGAATACTTGCAAACTAAAGAAAACTTTTTTTTTTTTGATCTGTCTTACAGTTATTTGTTGTTGTTTTTGCTTTTCTTTTCTTTTGTTTGTTTGTTTTTCCTAGCTGCATAAATTTAACACTGGAAGAGCATCTCTTGAGATGCAGAAACTTTCTTACAATGTAAAAGGCATGGACTGAGATCTGAAAACTTGTGAGAGGAAATATGTTGTGTTTAAGGCCAAAATGCTTTTTCATATTGAAAAATCTGCAGATAAACCTAGATACAAATTGTATGTATACACACACATGCACGCACGCACGCAGACACACATGCACACACATACACCTACAAATTGCATCCACTAACTTATGCCATGGCAAATTATCAGGAAATTAATGGACTCTGGAAGGTTTTCCCTTTTTCTGTTCAACCAACTAACAAGCCAGCCACCACCATCACCAGACCATTAATCACCACAGTCCTCAAATACAAATTATTCATTCCCATTTATAGGAAATTACATACTAGAGCTACTGAAAAAAAAAAAAAAAAAAAAAAAAAAAAAAAACAATGTTCATTTACATTCTGCATGAGAAGTCAGAGGGAATTCCCCGCTTGTTCCTTAAGAAAAGGCCAATCATTTTTCAAATGGGATTGCAATAAGAGTTCTTAAGACAAGTTTGTTTTCAGATGTGCTCTTTCCCAGGGAATTATATTGGTTTAAATACAGGAAAGATTCCTTGGAAGTTTCCAAGTCTTTGCTGGCACTGTGAGTCAGATGTCTGCAGGTTGTGCTGTGCCAGATTTGACGTCAAACTGTAATCCAATGGGGTTTTCCATTAGCCTTCATAATGGAGATTCAATGGGATCTTACTGCGTAAAATAACCGGATTTTGTCTGAATCACCAAGATTAACATTAAAAATCTAATTTGTTAACTACTTAGATAAAGCACATTCTAAAAGCTTCAAAATGATACAAAAAGGCTGATATTAAGCCTCAGTACAGAGCAATATTAATTATGCAATGTTTCACAACTTAATTAAGTGTAAATGCAGCACAAAGTCACTGCTATAGTTAGTCTGGACTAGTGTTTGTGGCAATGGTAAGCACTGATTACTCCTCTCCTTAAGATCAAGTATGTCTACTCTCCAAGATTGAGCCGTGCTGCTGCAATTACTGTTGTTTTTGCTGGTTGGAAATTTACTGAGGAAGCAAGGAAATGTTACCTCACGGTGGGGTTTGGCAGGTCCTCCCTGCAGCTGGGGGGATGGGGAGACCTGTGACCCTTGCCATGGGTGGGCTGTTAACAAGTCTGCCCTGGGACCAGCAACATGGTGTAACACTTGTAGCTATTATATGAACCTTACATTTTTTGTCAGTTTTACTGAGTTGCTAAAAGATCAAGAGAGCTTCCAACTCTTGGGGATTTCTGGGTTTGTTGTATTTATTTCTTTTTTTCTTTTGGATTTTTGTCTTATTTGGGCTGAAACCAATTTCAAGGACTCTCATTTTCCCACAGACTGGGAATCCAGCTTCTTTGGCTAACTACAGTTGTTCTCTAACCTGTATCCCACACTACTGTACATTCTTGAGCACAGCTGCTGTTTCAGCTGAAAGTGAAGAAATGAAGGTGTAGGAGGAGTTTGGCTTTCGCATTTTCCCCTATTTGACCATTCTTCAGTAAAGGGACATTTCAAATACACAGACTTATGCTTTTGCTTGCAAGGTTATTTAGAGCCATCCCAGAAGTCCGTGACAGGTTGTCCCAAACCCTTCTTCTCTTTGTCCTTTAAAAGCCTAGATTTCCAGGTTTCTTGTTAATAAGTTATACAAGCTGTAGGCTTCTGGAGAAAGCGGAAAACACCCAACTTCTGTTTAGAAATCTGTCCAAATAGGAATGAATGCAGGAGTAGAGATCAAAATTGAACCTGAATAATCAACAATTGCTGTTTAGTCCAGCCCTATGGGGGAACTGTGGAATAATGGGAGCATGTCTTTTTAGTCATTGTTAATACAATGCTACCCGCTTTATTCTACATGAGAGGAATGGATTTATTCTCAGCTGGGAGGCAGGGAAAAGCCTAGTTGCTAGCTTTGTCACAGTGTTCTGAAAATAATCATCTCAGACAGCTTCTGTTAAAATCTGCTGTCTGTTTTACAGAAACAAGCCCCTAGTAGATCACAGTGACTGACCTCTTAGTTCTGCTCATCTGCTCATGGCCCCATGCCCTGCCTAGATGTAGAAAGGTATATAGTATTATATTTCTAACAACTCCTTTTTTTTTTTTTTTTTTTTTTTTTTTTTTTTTTCTTTCCAGTTAAGGAAAAGTCACCCATCTTTTTCCAGCATTTTTGGCAGCTGACACTTGACAATTTTTTTTCATAAAAAGAAACTGAAAATGGTCTTCAGGATTACTGGGTGGGGAAATTTCTGATGTCTGCCTTAGCAGCTCACTGCCTCCCTCCTTTTCTTGATAAGTCTCCTAGTTATAAACAATATAAATATATCCTTTGTCTCATAGCACCCACAGTTGAAAGAACACAGAGAAACACAAAAGTGAGGTGAAGTCAGTGAGATTCTTCATGGTATAAATCATGTTGAATTTGGCTTGCTCCCAAATGCACGTTAGCATAGAAGTCTGTCATCTGAATGAGGTTAAATCATGCTAGAATATGCAGTAGCAAATGAAGCAGTATTTAAGCAGCACATTGTACATTAAGCGTGTTTGCATGTGGTTATGGTTTGTTTAGTATGAGTCAAGTTGTCCATGGTTTTATTAGGTAATCTGCTGGGGCATGGTGATATGTGGATCTACTCTCTCCTGCCATAATCCCACTTGAGCAATCACTGACTGAAAGATGGGCATGGTGCAAATTGATGGGGCTGCTTATACAGTTATGTTCCTAGAAAGGAACCATGTGAGCAGCATTAGATACAGACATTGATAGCATCTAGATTTAGGAAAGTGAGGACAGTTATATTAATTCAGGAATATTCTGGTAAAAACTTTGGTGTTCACTTCGCTCTTAGTCCTGCATGTTCACTGCAATCTTAGTCCACTCTTGGGCTCTGCATGTACCTGTGCATCTACCTCTCCCTTTGCTCTGTTGCTGGAGTGTGTGGAAGCTTTTAGTCAGCATTTGCATGATTTGGGGACCAAAACACTGGAGTAGTTGATAGTACATCCCAGCACATAAATAATCGTTGACACAGGCTTCCTAGGCTCACTGGGTTTCCTGACTCCCATTTCTTCTCAGTCAGTAGACAGGGAGAAGTCTAGTAACAGCTTTGTAATGGTGTTCAGAAAAATCTTCTCAGTCAGTTTCTAGATGTTGACAGGACAAGTTCAAATGATTACATGAGAACAAATATTTTGAAGGTTTATGAACCACACAGATGACATGATATTGAAAGTTCTGCAACTGACTTTGTTAAACTGGAAGCAAAGCTTCTTAAAGAAAATGGACTTTTATACACACAAAAACATGCACACATATGTACATTTACACACATACATATATATACATGCATAGATATATATATCTAAGCATAAATTTATCATAAGGAAGACCAAAGAAAAGACAAGTAGTCACTTAGTACTTTGTAACTAATAGACATCAAAATCCCATAGTTTTTTGGTGGCTTTAAAATAGTATTTTCAGAATATGATCCTAAATGTAATAAAGTCTACGTCAGAAAACACTAAACAAAATTTCATAGGATCCTAAATGCCTCAGAAAACTTTGCTTGCAGATATATATTCTATTTTAGTTTTACCGCAAGTATTAATATCTAAGTAGAAAGATAGTATCTGAAGAAAAGTCCATATTTACTGCCACTTCTGTCATGCTTTGGACCCATGTGTTTAATTATGTAATGGTAGGCTCCTCTAGTTGGTACACGAAAAGTTTCAGGAAATAGAACTGCTACCCATTGTAGATCAACTGTTATATTTCCACATCTTAAGTGGTATTTTTAAAGAAAAAGAAATAAAAATGTTGTTCTACTATATGCAGAGTATAAAGTATATATGTAAAGTATATAAATATATAAGTATATAAAGTATATATATATAATATAATATATATATATAATGTGTACTTAGTCTTGTCTTGTTTATATGGAGAGAGGAAATGAGCATAAAACATGACTCCATGAGTCAGGACCATCTGTCCGTGAGTACATCCTATTGGATTAATTGAAGTTTACAGTCTATTTGGCCTTTCTTCTTCCTACAACTTTCAAATAGTAATTTTGCACTTCACAGGTTTTTTGGGGGTGACAGAATTTCTCCATTTTTGCTTCATTCACGGGTTTATCTTTATGCAGTCTTAAAGAATCTAAAGGACGGTCCTAAAGGATAACAGAAATAGAAGGGATAGAAGATCTGTGTTTAGATGGACACTTCTTTTCACAAGTTTTAGTCATTTTTTTTTTTTTTTTTTTTTTTTTTTTAATTTGCAGTCCTTCCCTACTTGGATGACTGAAAATTGGTAGCAGAAGACTAATTCTTTGAAGTTCTGGGTAATAGAACTATTCAAGAAATAACTTTGCTTGGCTGAAACACAAAGATTGTTTCTGATGTGCCAGACTGCAAGTGTGAGGCCTGGGGAGGGTCATGATGGCTCTGTTGTGTCCTGTGCAGCCATCAGTGTAAAATGAACAGGGATTCTTTTCGCTCTTGTCAGAAATCAGGTTAGCTAAAAAGATTTTTTTTTGGTCTTTCTAAATCATATCCACCTAGCACACACAAGGCACTGTTCAATTTACTGCTGAAAGCCTCTCCAGTGTTTTATTTCCTGAGCTTACCTTCTTTTAGTTCCTGTGCTCTGTGGCCAGCAGACATTGTTAGCTAACAAAATGTCACTGTGTGTGAACACTTTCCCAGACAGAAACCTCTATTTATCTGTAGATCAACATTTATTCTTTTTATGTTTCTGTACAATGTGAAGGTAAAAGTAAAGCGGAGTCCAGGAGCTGGTCTTTTTGTTGGATGGAGAGGTGTAGTATATTCTTTGCTTCATAGAGTGAGCTCCAGGGAGGGCACAACAGGAATATGAAAAGCAGTTCCTACACACTTCTGTTTTTTGAAGGAGAGTGGAACTGAAGTTAGGAATCTTAACTGTGCCCCTGAAGGGGCAACAAGTTTTCTGTGGCTTCTTGTTGAATAATGGCTTCTCTGAATGGAATTTGAAAATGTGTCTTCTTTCACAGTCCACAGCTAGGAACATGTGAATTGTTTTCCCTGGATTAAGATCAAAACAAAACCAAAACCAACCAAACAAACACAAAACAAACAAACAAACAAACAAACAAAATCACTTGCTGTCTATCCACAAATCTAGGAGTTTTGAATTTCTAGATCATCAATACATATTAAAAGGCACAGAACTAGCTTTAAAGACTGTTTCCAGAATGGGTAACATAATACCACCAAATATGCTGTGCTCTCCTTTACTTGGAAGTAGGACAATTAAAATACAAAGGCAAGTTTATGTGCGCAGAGAAACCTTTTAACAACTGTCACCATTAGTCACTTGATGTAGATGCAGATGGTGTGTGAAGAGAAAGCAAATATAATGGAGAATGAGGTGGTTCCAGCCATTTACACAGGTGGCCAAAGTCTTCAGTACTTGTAAATGTGTCATTGCACTCTGCTTGTACTTTATTTCAAATTTCACTCTTTGCTTCACATATATTGGCACAACATGGAGAGGAAGCATTTGTTTAGTACACCTCTTTTTCTGTTATGCTAGATCCTGACTAGCAAAAATCAGGTAGCCATGCTTTCTGTTTAGCTATAGTGATTGGTACCATACACAGCCTTATCAATCTGATTTGTGCTCAGTTTAGTTTTGTGAGAACTCTCCTGTTGAGTTTTTCAATATTTTCATTAAATCATAATCACAGGCTTAAACAAGGTAAGAGGTGAAAAGAAGACACTAGCAACATCTCTGTGATGTGTATGACTGTGTGATCAAGACTGTGTAGAACCCCAGAAAGCAGGGCCAGAACACCAGTTGAAGCTTATATGGTAAAATAACAAGAGGAACCCCAGTGCTGACCTGCTGTGCCTCAAGAGGTTTCTATTCTGCAAAAATGAACATATGCATATGCACTCCCCATACCTGTAGATAAACATACAATCAGAGCAGCAATTATTTCTGGTTACACTCTCAGGTCTAATTGAAATTCTAATTTTGTTAATGGGCCTCTTAAAAATTGTTTAGGAAACATTTAGAAATATCACTTTCCTCTCCAAAGTGTAAACTGCTTTTTCAGCAGTGTTTTATCAATTACCTGGCAAAGGCCTAATCCGTCAAGTCTACAGAGTAACTATTTGTAAAACCATATTGAAAAATAAACATTTTGACTCTTAAGTAAGAGTGAATATTGGGTCATTGATCCAAGGGTGCAATTAGGGTTGGGAACAAGTAGTGGAATAAGCATGTACTCCCAGCAAGACAGTACAGTTTTAAAGAACACAGACCGGTGACTGTATGACTCAAATAACATATGAGCCTCTAATTTTTCCACCCATCAAAACTAGAAATTAAGGATTTTTGCTGTAGGTATTTTAGTTTTGTTTGACCCAAATCATCAACGTGGAGTTCATTGGGCTCTAAAACAGACATAATTGGGACCTAAAATAGACATCCAGCCTCTTGCCAATGATGATATCCAAAGAAGGTATTGTGCCAAAGTATCTCTGTAAATCAGCCAAAGATAAAGGAAATTTTTCTCTCTCCCCGTTATGAAAATGTTAGCATTTCTTTAATAATTTTCCCTTTATTTCAACTTCTTATGCTTTTTTTTGGGATTTATTACAAAATTTAGCAAAACATATTTCGTAAGCAACTGAATTGTCACAAGTGGAAAAACAATCTGGTAAAATGAATGAAAAGCAAAACGACATTTTTGAAATTATGAATATTTAAAGAACTATAAGCCCAAAGATAGACAGTTGTGTCAAAATTATTTCTTAATTGGTCTACATCTACTAAAGATTTTATTTTTAGCAGTGGAAAATGTCTTTGCTTTCTCCTTTTTTTTCCCCCCAAATCTGGATTTAGAAATCTCACACCAAGTGAAAATACTATCTTCACTGGATGTACGTTGTATTAAACATATCACACTTTGACATTTAGAGGTGCAGAGTTTGCTGAAAAATCTTTTTGACTCCATGTGGATATCCAAAATCAGGACCTTAAATCTCACTATCCCATTCAGAAAATATCGAAGGTCAGCAATAACCTAAAATGTAAAAAATTCAAAGCCTTTCAGTCTGAAACTGACTCGTTCCAATTTTTTGCTTTCTCACATTAAATGAGCACTTAGACTGACAGCTCTGCTGGCTGGACAAGTCTCCCAGTATCTTTGGCAGACCCTGGACTTGGCTTTCTCTGTGAAGTGCCTTGTTGTTCCTCTCTCTGCTGCCAGGACACACACAGGCACTCACACATTCTCTGCCTGCCTGCTGCTCTCTAGCCCTCAAGGCTGTGTTTCCTTTTCTCCCAAACAACCCATTTTACGCATTCTTACCTTAAACTTACTCCTTTTTTTTTCCCCTGTCTCTGCCAGCAAAACATATGATTGACAGACAGGTGCCCAAACTGTCTTCTGTAAATAAAGGCACGCTTGCTGTTTTGGCACCTTAAAGGCCACAGCTGAGAGATGTAGGCAGCTGCAGATCCCCTTCCTTATATTCCTGCTTGGCTGAACTGAGTGTCCTTACATCTAGAGGTATTTGAAATACACATCTAATGACAGATTTTTATTTATTTATTTATTTATTTTTGGTACCTCTGAAAGGCCTGACCGTAGCTAATATTTTCATTTAGGTTATGTTTATTATTAGACCAATATCAATTAGCTCTATAGATAGAAACTTGCTAAAAATTCTTATAGGCAATACAGACCACTCCAAAGAGGTTGATTGTTAGTCTAGAGGATCAATGAAAGCCCAATTTATTCTCACTGTTTGCATATACACTTTGCCTGTGCATGTCCTTAGAGCCCTCTGCTATTCTTTCCCTCATATTATCCCACAGTACTCTCCTGGAGAAGTTGGAGACCCATGATTTGGACAGGTACACTCTTTGCTGGGTTCATGATTGCCGTGAGGGAATTGAGAGCACCCTCAGTAAATTTTCAGTTGACAACAAATCTGGGGGATGTGTCAACCAGCTGTAGAGTAACAAGGCTCTGCAGAGGGACCTGGACAGATTGGATCAATCTGCAGAGGCCAGTAGGATGAGGTTCAAAATGGCTAAGTGCCGGGTCCTGCACGTTGGCCAGAACAACCCCATGCAACTCTACAGGCTTGGGGCAGAGTGATTGGAAAGTTTTGCAGAGGAAAAGGATCTAGGGTTGGTCGACCCTTGCCTGAACGTGAGCCAACAGTATGCCCACGTGGCCAAGAAGGCCAAAGGCATCCTGGCTTGTATCAGCAATAGTGTAGCCAGCAACACCAGGGAGGTGATCATCCCCTGCACTCAGTTCTGGTGAGGCCATACCTAGAGTACTGTATTCACTTTTGGGCCCCTCACTAAAAAAAAAGACTTTAAGGCCCTAGAGTGTGTCCAGAGAAGGACTACAGAGCTGGTGAAGTGACTGGAAAACACGTCCTATAAAGAGTGGCTGACAGAACTGGAGTTGTTTGGTCTGGAGAAGAGGAGGCTCAGGGGAGACTTTATTGCTCTCTAAAGCTACCTGAAAGAAAGTGGTGGGGAGCTGGGGGTCAGCCTCTTCTTGCAGATAACTACTGACAGGACTAGGGATAATGGCCTCAAGTTGTACCAGGGGAGGTTTAGGTTGGTAATTAGGAGACATTTCTTTCCAGAAAGAGTGATTGGGTATTGGAACAGGTTGCATAGGGAGGTGGTGGCGTTACCATCCCTGGAGATGTTTAAGGAAAGGTTGGACGTGGTGCTTAGGGAAATGGTTGAGTGGGTGATATTTGTGGTAGGGGGATGGTTGGACCAGATGATGTTGGAGGTCTTTTCCAACCTTGATGATTCTATGATTCATTATAAAATATTAAATGAAGTTTCAAATAGAAGATTAAAGACCAGGATGTTCAAGAAAATTAAGATTTTAAGAGGATTTCTGTCTCTTTATTTTCTATATTACTCTTTTGGTGCATTTTGCTTCATTTAGGCATCACCTCCACTGTCTGTGAGTTGTCTGTGTGTCCATAGAAGTCAGCAGACCCACTGGCATCATGGCATCTGTGTGGGCTGGCAGCATTAGAGAGGCTGCACTCACAGAAAATTTTGACTGGGGATAAGGTCAGAGACCAACCAGTCTGTCAACCTGAGAAGGATTTCGGTGAGCTGCTAGTTAGTTAAAAGAAATTGATAACTCATATAAATTAATAACTCATGGGATGGAATGTAAAGCTTTGAATTGTATAATTACTTTTTGGTTCTGTAGTCTGTACTGATTTCATTAAATTTTGTTATGAACATAAATTATAATATTCTAATGAAAAATACACAATTTTCCACGGTATTAGAGGAAAGAAGGTGGTATCTATTAATTAAATATCTTACTGGAAACACTGGCATATCCACCTGTCCTGGTTTCAGTTAGGATAGAGATCCACTTTTTAGGAATAAAATGGCAAGATGGACGTCGTCAAATCCCAATGGATGTGATCACCAAAATAACAGCTATGTCTCCACCAACTAGCAAAAAGGAAACACAAACTTTCCTAGGTGTCGGGTTTTGGAGAGTGCACATTCCAAATTACAGTCTAATTGTAAACTCACTCTACCAAGTAACCTGTAAGAAGAATGACTTTGAATGGGGCCCTGAGCAATGACAAGCCTTTGAACAAATTAAGCAGGAAATAGTTCATGCAGTAGCCCTTGGGACAATCCTAAATGGACCAGATGTAAAGAATGTGCTCTACACCGCAGCCAGGGAGAATGGCCTCACCTGGAGCCTCTGGCAGAAAGAGCCTGAGGAAACTTGAGGTTGACCCCTAGAGTTTTGGAGTCGGGAATACAGAGGATCTGAGGCCGCTACACTCCAACTGAAAAAGAGATGTTGGCAGCATATGAAGGAGTTCAATCTGCTTTGGAAGTGGTCGGTACTGAAGCACATCTCTTCCTGGCACCCCGACTGCCAGTACTGGGCTGGATGTTCAAAGGAAGGGTCCCCTCTACACATCATGCAACTGATGATACACGGAGCAAGTGAGTTGCACTGATTAGTCAGAGGGCTCAAATAGGAAACCTCAGTCATCCAGGAATCTAGGAAGTGATTATGGACTGGCCAGAAGGCAAATACTTTGGGATGTCATCACAGGAGGAGGTGGTCCGTGATGAATAAGCCCCATTGTACAACAAGCTACCAGAAAACGAGAAGAAATATGCCCTGTTCGCTGATGGATCCTGTCGTATTGTGGGAAAGCATCAGAGATGGAAAGCTGCTGTATGGAGTCCTACACGACGAGTTGCAGAAGCTACTGAGGGAGAAGGTGAATCGAGTCAATTTGCGGAAGTGAAAGCCATCCAGCTGGTTTTAGATATTGCTGAACAAGAAAAATAGCCAGTTCTCTATCTCTATACTGATTCATTGATGGTAGCAAATGCCCTGTGGGGGTGGTTACAACAATGGAAGCAGAACAACTGGCAGCGCAGGGGCAAACCCATCTGGGCTGCTGCATTGTGGCAAGGTATTGCTGCCCGGGTAGAGAACCTGCTTGTAAAGGTACGAAATGTAGATGGTCATGTGCCCAAAAATCGGGTTACTGAAGAACATCAGAACAACCAGCAGGTGGATCAGGCTGCTAAGACTGAAATGGCTCAGGTGGACTTGGACTGGCAAAATAAGGGTGAATTATTTATAGCCCAATGGGCCCATGACACCTTGGGCCATCAAGGTAGAGATGCAACATACAGATGGCCTCATGATCGAGGGGTGGATCTGACCATGGACACTATAGCACAGGTTATTCATGATTGTGAAACATGTGCTGCAATCAAGAAAGCCAAACGTTCAAAGCCTCTTTGGTATGGAGGACGACGGCTGAAATATAAATATGGAGAGGCCTGGCAGATTGATTACATCACACTCCCTCAAACCCGCAATGGCAAGCACCATGTACTTACAATGGTGGAAGCAACCACCGGATGGCTGGAAACATCCTGTGCCCCATGCCGCCGCCCGGAACACTATCCTGGACCTTGAAAAGCAAGTCCTATGGTGACATGGCACTCCAGAAAGAATTGAGTCAGACAATGGGACTCATTTCCGAAACAACCTTATAGACACTTGGGCCAAAGAACATGGTATTGAGTGGGTGTATCACATCCCCTATCACACACCAGCCTCTGGTAAAGTTGAGCGATACAATGGACTGTTAAAGACTACACTGAAAGCAATGGGTGCTGGGACATTCAAAAACTGGGACACACATTTGGCAAAGGCCACCTGGTTAGTCAATACTAGGGGATTTGCTAACCAAGCTGGACCTGCCCAGTCAAACCTGTTATGTACTGTAGAAGGGGATAAAGTTCCTGTAGTGCATGTAAGAAACATGCTGGGAAAGAAACAGTCTGGGAAACAGTCTGGGCTACTCCTGTCTCAGGAAAAGGCAAACCCATTCTTGGGATTGCTTTTGCTCAGGGACCTGGATGCACTTGGTGCGTAATGCAAAAGAATGGGGAGGTCTGATGTGTACCTCAAGGGGATTTAATACTGGGTGAAAATAGCCCATGAAATGTATTGTATTATGTTAATTATTATATAATACTGTATGTCATCACTACCATGATTCTTATATGTCAATGTCCTATTAATGATATCACAGTAACAACCATGAAGATACTGATGAATGAATTTTGATAGAATTGGACAAGCAAAGTGATGTGATGGAATGAGAATGGGCTTCAACTTGTGACAATCCAACATCACACACCATCTCTTCTGTGCTGAAAGACTGCAATGACAGATGGAGCCTGAAGTCAGTCATGGACTATGCAAACTCAGTGGACATTTATATATATATTATAAATGAAAATGATGGTCAATTGGAATCTATTGGAAAGGGTGTAACCTGAGCATGACA
This sequence comes from Oxyura jamaicensis, assembly GCF_011077185.1. Classification (NCBI taxonomy): domain Eukaryota; kingdom Metazoa; phylum Chordata; class Aves; order Anseriformes; family Anatidae; genus Oxyura; species Oxyura jamaicensis. Next base: position 106,700,043 of record NC_048893.1, on the reverse strand, counting down.
TAAACGGTATGGAATAAGGGGTGGATATATGTCCTGGTTTGAGTTAGGATAGAGTTAATTTTCCTCCCAGTAGCTGGTAGGGTGCTATGTTTTGGATTTAGGATGAGACTAATGTTGATAACATACTGATGTTTTACTTGTTGCAGAGCAGTGCTTACACTAAGACAAGGACTTTTCAGCTCCTCGCTCTGTCCTGCCAGGGGGCAGGCTAGGGGTGCAGCAAGAGCTGGATGGGGACAGACCCAGGACAGCTGACCCAAACTGGCCAAAGGGGTATTCCATACCATCTGACGTCATGCTAAACAATATATAGGGGTGGCTAGCTGGGGCGGGGGGGGCAGCTGCTCGGGGATAGGCTGGGCATCGGTCAGCGGGTGGTGAGCAATTGCATTGTGCATCACTTGTTTTGTACATATTATTATTATTATTATTTTATTTTCTGTCCTAATAAACTGTCTGTATCTCAACCCACAGGCTTCAGTTTTTCTCATTTCTTTCCCCCATCCCAGAGAGGGAGGGGAGAGGGTGAGCGAATGGCTGTGTGGTGTTTAGCTGCCGCCTGGGTTAAACCACACCACCACCAGACTGCACACATCCTAGGTACAAGGTTTCCTCTGGACTGGTTAGAAAAGTGAGTGGGTAAAATAAATAGGACAGTGTAAAAGGAATCTAGTTGTAAAAGGAATCTGGCCAATATTCTTGAAACAGTTTCCATTTCAGAGATGTAATCTCATGTGTAAAACTCTCACTTCAGAAGTAAGTTACTTGATGGTCTAGACAGATTATATCCTGCGTCTGTAACTAGAATCAAAGACACATTTTTTGCTATTGTGTATAGCACACCACAGACATATAAGTTAATTACACTGAGCACATAATTTATTTAAAAATAATAGTTTTTTTTTGTTTGTTTTGTTTTTAATGTGAATGCAGTGGGTAACCCATGAGTATGAAAATGAAAGGAAAAAAAGGAAAAAAATATATATTTAGGAACATTGCCTTTTGCCTGTTGGTAACACAAAACATAACTATCATCTGGTGAACTTCTACATTATTACTAGCATTTCAAGTCCTCTTTGGTGGAAATACTACCTCTGACATTAGCTTATATTATACCTTCATATGCATCATTCCTTATCTTCTCTCTGTGTCCAGGCAAGCTGTCATCTTGCTTTGAGGTGCAATGCAGGAATCTCTCTTTCACCAAAACAAAATATATAATATATATGGCAGTTCTCAACAAAATATCCTCAAGTGCATTAGCTCATGTGTAGTACTCATGAGTATCAACTGACATCTAATGTTCGGGTTTTTAAAAGAATCTTCCTGTTCCTGATACAAAAGATGCTCAGTCTGCTGTAAGTTTTTTTTTTGTGTGTTTTTGTGTTTGTTTTTTTTTGTGTGTGTGTTTGTTTGTTTATCTGTCTGTTTGTTTGTTTGTTTTCCAAAGAAATAAAATAAATAAAATGCTGGAAGTGGAAAATTCATTATTTTTATTATTTTTTTTTAATTTACAAAGTACGTCTCTAAAAGGTATCCTTGACTGCAATGTAGCTTCCAGTGCATAATGTCATTATGATTATATTGGCATCAATGAAAACATTATTATTCCTCTGTTACTTTTCGGTTTTCCTTGTCAGCTTTCATTAAAAAAAAAAAAAAGAAAAAAAAAAAAAAGAAAAAAAAAAGAAAAGAAAAGTGTGTTTTGTGCTTTGCTCATTCTTAAACTGTATGCCAGTTCCAAACTCCCCTCCTGCTGAGAAATGAAATGAAATATTGTGCTCCCTGGCTTCAGAAATCATTTTCTTCATTATCCATTTGGGGATACACTTTTGTTATGTGCAGGTGTAGTTCGTTTATGTGGCAAGGTTTTGGTAGCAGGGGGCCATAGGGGTGGCTTCTGTGAGAAGGATCTAGAAGCTGCCCCATGTTTGGTAAGGGCCCCACTGTCGACCAGAACTGAGCCAATAAGTGATGTTGTTTGCGCCTCTGTGAGAGCATATTTAAGACAGGAAAAAAAACACACTGCACCACACAGCAGCTGGGAGAGTGAGAGGAGTGAGGAACAGCCTTGCAGGCGCCAAGGTCAGTGAAGAAGGAGGGGGAGAGGTGCTCCAGGCACCGGAGCAGAAGTCCCCTGCGGCCTGTGGTGAGGACCATGGTGAAGCAGGCTGTCCCCCTGCAGCCCATGGAGTACCACGGTGGAGCAGGGTTCCACGCTGCAGCCCGTGGAGGAGACCACGGTGGAGCAGGTGGCCCTGCACCGACGGAGACTGCGGCCTGTGGAAGACCCCTGCCGGAGCAGATTCCGGGCCGGACCTGCAGCCCGTGGAGAGGAGACCACGCAGGAGCAGGTGACCTGGCAGGAGCTGCTGCCCGTGGGGGACCCAGGTTGGAGCAGTTTGCTCCCGAGGGATGGACCCCGTGGTACGGACCCATATCTGGAGCAGTTCTTGAAGAGCTGCTGCCTGTGGGCAGCCCATGCTGGATCTGTTCAGCAAGGACTGCATCCTGTGGGAGGGACCCCACAGCACAGGGGACGAGAGTGACCGAGAAGGAGCGGCAGAGAAAAATTTCTATAGACTGACCATAACCCCCGTTCCCCTGTGCCGCTCGGGGGGAGGAGGTGGAAGAGGGGGGAAGGTGCTTTTAGTTTCTTTCCTTTGTTTCTCACTTCTCTAGCTTGTTAGTAATAGGCAATAAATCTTACTATCTCCCTATGCTGAGTCTGTTTTGCCCATCACAATAATTACTGTGTGATCTCCTCGTCCTTATCTCAACCCTTGAGCCCCTTTCATCATATTTTCTCCCTGTTCCTCTTTGAGGAGGGGGAGTGAGAGAGCGGTTGTGGTGGAGCTCGGTCACCCACCCGAGCGAAACCATCACAGTCCTTTTCCACCCCCAGCCTGCAATACAACAATCAGAACACTTCGGAATGTTAAATGTGGGTTTTAGTTATCTTATTAAAGGCTGTGCCTGAGTCTTCTTCTGGCTTCTGTCCTTGTAGAAACCTTGGCCCTCCTCCAGAGACCATTCCTGCTTGAGAGACTGGAAAGAGACTAATAAAAAAATTGTTCTCAGTTTGGAAAATGAGCAGAAAAAGAGTGCTCATTAATTTCAGTTGCCTGAATTGTGAAGTTAAGAGTATGACTTCAAAAGGACAACAAAGAATAGGAAATAGGGATTAAGAAAATGTAAGCTAAAAATGTTATTTTTGATGTCTAAAAAAGGTAATAGAGAACAATAATTATCTTATTAATGCTACTAAATGGTAAAGACAAGTCCTAGTGTACACGCAGCTCACTGGGAAGTTAGCAATTTATCCAAGCTGAAGAGAGCTATCAGAGGAAGACATTTTTATACAGGAGAATAGTCATTGTTGCCTAACAGAAAGTAAGTGACATAATCATAGAATCACAGAATGGCTTGGGTTGGAAGGGACCTTAAAGACATCTAACTCCAACTCCCCTTCCATAGGCAGGGGTGCCACCCACTAGATCAGGTTGGCAAAGGCCTGTTGCATTAAGGGGTGTAGCCAATTAGCTGTTATAAATCCAGTTGCATTCAGGGTACCGAACTATCACGATTATGGATTATGGATTCACAAATAACGTAGTATACCCTCATGTTCCATGAACTGCCACGGCCACACTTAAAGGGTTTGGTCACTTTTGATGAGAAACTTCCCAGAAGTCACAATGGTACCTTCCCTCTTGTCCCCTCTCTCTTAAGCCAATTTATATTATTTTCTATCTTTTAGGTGGAGCTTGAATGACTAGTCATGCATATCTTGGTTACGATTGGTGCAAAGTTTTCTCGCTTTCATTTAAAGGTATAGGCTCTGAGCAATTTAGAGCACATGCTCAGTGAGGGGTGGTTGCACCTTGGAGGCAGGTAGCTTTTGGTATGGAGGTGTGTTTTGATATTATAATTATATTATAAATGAGCAAAGTTCACTAGAGTACAGCATTTTGTCAAAAACATGACAAGTCATTGGCTCAAGGTAGAAAATGTGCAGCTTATCAGTCTTGGTGTGCACAAGAACAATCACGTCACAGAGCCTAGCCACGGTGTCTGCACTCCACTCTACACTCCATACCGTTCCTTACAGTCAGCACACCAGGTTCCCCCAGTGTGCTAACAAATAAGATTGGAGGCCTACAGAATGCTTAGGTAGTGCAACTATAGTCCAACCTGGAAGCTTCTTCAGTGCTATACCCTTTCTTTAAACTATGAATATCAGTTTAATTTTCAAGTCACTTTAGGCAATTATATCACAAAGCCCCATCCAGCCTGTCCTTGAACACCTCCAGGGATGGGGCACCCACAAATTTTCTGGGCTACCTTTGCCAGTGACTCACTACACTTACAGTGAAGAATTTTCTCCTAATGTCTAATCTAAATTTATCCTCTTTTAGTTTAAGACCATTCGCCCCTTGTCCTATCATTATCTACCAGAGTAAAGAGTCCTTCTCCACCCTTTTTATAAGACCCCTTTAAGCCTTTAAGTATTAAAAGACCACAAAGAGGTGTCCCTGGAGCCTTCTCTTCTCCAGGCTGAACTTGCACAGCTCTCTCAGTGTATCTTCATAAGAGAATGCAGGGAATTAAGAGCAAATGAACTATCACATATGGTGGGTGATGTTTTAAATAAATTCATCTAGTGGAATTACTGAAGCCTGCTAAAATGAATGTATCGTTTTGAATTTATTTTAAATATCATTAAAAGAATCAGTGTAAATCAATGCTTCAGTTTGTAACTGTCACTGTAGCACAACAGTGCAATTGCAGCAAAGCATTACTCTGGATGAGCAGTGGGGAACAACCGCGGTATGTTTGAATTGAAATATTTCAATCTGAAACAGAACTATGGAATTTTTGATTGAATTTATTGGGCCCAGAGTTTTGAATGATATATAACCAATTATTCTTCAGAAAATCACTTCCCAGTTCATAAATACTGATATTTTCAGAAATGGGTAACACAAATGATTCATTTGTGGCTCTCTGCCGAGGCAGACAAAGCGCTACTGGAAACCATTCTCCACTTCCGTAACTGTGGCTTAAAAATTTCCAAGTCTCCAGATGTGCTAAAAGTCCTTTTCACCATGTTATGGATAAAACTACTGTACACTTCTTAGCAGGAACAGTAGTAACTTCTTGCGAAATAATGCCATCTGTTTTAATAGAATCATGAACAATGTTAATGATCAAAGAGCCAAGCTTTTGACATTTTGCCTCTTTGAATTATTAAGCAAGCTGTTTTGGAGACTTAAGTTATATGGAATTAACTTTTTGAAAACTATTTTTGCTTCCTCCCATATGTATTTGCAATAACTAGTATCTGTTCTCCTTATTTATTTATTTGTGTGTGTGCATGTGACTTTTCCCTGACAGTAACCAAAAGTTACTAATTTAATAAAGTATTGCATGACTCTCATTCAGCCTGGAATTTCAGGAAACATCCACGAAAATGCCTGATAGCTGTAAGAAGGCATATTTTGTATTAATAAATACTGCTACACTTAGTTTCTCTATTATATTTCCCATCAGAAAGGGACTGTGTACAATTTTGATATAATTCCTGGAAGAAACATTGCAAATTTAATCTCTGAACTAAAGAGAACAACTCGGTCTAATCCACTTTTGTTCCCAGCAAAAAACAGGGGAGGAATAATCCCCCAGTGAGAGGCACAAGACAAAGTTTTAATGGGCTGTTTTCCCTCTGCTTGTATCTTCCTGGGGATGTGACAGATGAATGGGGTGTGAGTATAAATCAGCTCTGTTTTGAGACTACTTGAGTTTGCACTTGATGTCAGGGTGGCTTCTGGCTCAGTAGAAAAAAAGTCCCCTCCTTCTGTTAGGATTTCACAGCAGCAACACAAGCTGAGCATTTTCTTTGAAAGGGATCAGTCCAAACCCGCAGACTAAGAACTGGGAGGAGACCTCATTCATTCTGGAAGGAAAAAAGCAGTTGACAAGAAAACATAGGCCAATGTAGACTATAATGGTTCCAGATAGTCTTAACTTTATGATGTCTTGACCACTTTCACCTTTTTACCTTTCTCCATGATAACAGACTGACAGAATTCCCAGTTCGTTTTTTTTGTTTTGTTTTGTTTTGTTTTGTTTTGTCTTCTGACGTGCATGTTCATTACCATTTCCCATAAAATCAGTTGTTGATTTCTTTCACCAATGTATTTTCAATTATCTTTTAATTCAGTCCAATAGTGACTATTGGCAACATGACTAATCTTTCTGCTGTTCCAGAAATCATAAGCTCTACAGAAATACAGCCTTAGACGGTTCAGAAACATAAGATCTAATCCTCAAATACAGAATTGGCATGTATTATGAGTCTGGATGCTGGCATCCTACCAGAGACCTGTGGCAGAAGCCATCTCTCAGTGATCCCCAAACAGCCACGAAGCTGATGGCTGAAGAGGTTATATCATGATTTTTCTAGTTACTTCATAAAATTGTGGAAGCAGAGGAATAGGAGAGTGGAGGGAGGAGACCCATCTCATTCATTGCTTATTGTCAGTACTCCCACATTCTGTACCTTGCTTGTCAAACACATGTAAATAATGTAAAAAACATCTTTAGCAGGACTGAGCATATCTTTTTGTAGCCACTTCTTCCACCTTTCTTTTTCCCTATCCTCTCCCCACACAAGGGAGCTTAATGTTCAGATCTGGGGAATGCATGTTTCTCTTCTTAAAGAGCAGGAGTGCATTTCCATAAAAAACATCAACAAGATCGGATTAATCAAAAAAAATTCATCACAAATATGTATATATAAAATAACTTCATTTGATTATATATTTTTTCTATTTAGTTTATTTTGTTGTTACTTCATTAAAAACACTGGCTTTAAGAGTGCTAGTTATTTTCCTGAATCAATATGAAAAGATTGGGAGGTTAAGCAGGACTTTTGTACAAAGAGGCAACTATGCCAGATTGTGAAGGTCAGGTCAATGGTCATCTTTCCTCAGAACTTGCTACCCTTTTCTCTCAGGTTTTGTTGGCCTCCTCTGGGATAGGAGTCCAAGAAAAGCACCAACATTTCTGCTTCTTGGCCCCTACCCAACCCTAAAGTGGAATAAACTTGAATTGGCAGTGCTAGTACTCCTTTTCTCTTTGCAATTTTTGAAATTTTATGTAGTTTGCAACCAAGTGTAGACTACTAAATCCCTTTCTGAAGTAGAATTAACATTTCCCTCTGGCTCCTATAAATAATTAAATCAATGTTTTTTCATGTCTGTTCACTGGCCAATCTTTCATCAGAGGCTAAGTTGTTTAATAAAGGAAATAACTGTTTCCATCTTCCTTGTCTCCATTTAACCATGTTTCTGTAGCTGGTATTTATTTTTATAACCATAGTGATAGAAAGTATTTAATGGCTTCAGTCATAATAATTCTAAACATGTATTTACGTTTATTTGATGTCCACAAACCTGAACACTATATGAAAGCTAATATAATACAATTTTGAGGAATATATATTTGAAATAGGCTTATATCCATTTGCTTAGAATGTATCAAATATTTTTAAGTTTTGTAGACTTCAAAAAATTATGGTATGTTCTCTAGCATTTCTGGAGTAAATTTTGAGCAATACTGAAAAGCATTCCAAGATCTCAATGAATTTTTTCAATATCTAGCTTTAGATTGCTTATTGAGACCAGCACAGTCCCTGCTAGATGTGGTTGGTATTGCATAGTTGCTAAGATCCCTAAAGAACAATCCAGATCTTGCCTTGCTTCCTGCTTTTGCTTCCTTTTTCATGGCAGCCAAAAAGCAGTGGTCAGACCCATTCCTGCTCAGACAAGGAAGTCCCCTAAGGCAAAGAGCACAGCACCTGACAGCTCTTTACCCTTGCCATGACCCAAAATTCAGTTGATATTAAAACGACTGTAGGTAACTGCTTGAAACGTAACACAGTTAAAAGCACTTACATTAAAAGACCTGCCAGTAGGTGTTTGATGATGTTAATATTGATGTTTTCTAAACTTTCATCAGATTTTAAACTAATTAAACAGAAGTAGTTATGATTGTGTAATGGCCTAAAAAGCCTAATCTCTAAGTATTAATTTCAGAGTTTTCCTTTAGTGAGTAGGGAGTATTGAAAAGTGCTCTGACAGACACTGAATGTGCAATATATACTTTGTCAAGATGGTAAGTGAGGTGGACAAGAGACATTTGCAATATAAAGCAGTGTAAATCGATTAATCCTGTTTTTCTCTTATTCTTTTCACTTGGTTATTATAAATGTATGCAGATATTCTCGAAGTAGATAGGTTTTATTTACATTTCATCTTGACATGAGCTGAATTAAGTGTGGTTCAAGGTGATTGGATCTTCAGTTACCTTGTTGTGATTAGACATTCCTAACCTACATCTCTAAGTGATAGGATCTTGGGGTACCTTCAGAGGTCATAGAATCATAGAATCATAGAATATTCTGAGTTGGAAGGGACGCCATAAGGATCATCAAGTCCAACTCCTCGCACTGCACAGGTCAACCCGAAAGTTTAGGCCATATGACTAAATGCACAGACCAATCGCTTCCTAAATTCAGACAGGCTTGGTGCAGTGACTACTTCAGTGGGGAGCCTGTTCCAGTGTGCGACCACCCTCTCAGTGAAGAACCTCCTCCTGATGTCTAGTCTAAACTTTCCCTGCCTCAGCTTGACACTGTTCCCACGGGTCCTATCACTGGTGTTTATGGAGAATAGGTCACCCGCCTCTCCACTCCCCCTTGTGAGGAAGTTGTAGACCGTGATGAGGTCTCCCCTCAGCCTCCTCTTCTCCAGGTTGAACAGGCCAAGTGACCCTAGCCACTCCTCATATGTTTTCCTCCCCAGGCCCTTCACCATCTTCGTCGCCCTCCTCTGGACACTCTCCAACAGTTTCAACTCCTTTTTGTACTGCGGTGCCCAGAACTGCACACAGTATTGGAGGTGAGGCCGCACCAGTGCAGAGTAGAGCGGGACGATCACTTCTCTCGACTGGCTAGTGATGCCGTGCTTGATGCACCCCAGGATACAGTTGGCCCTCCTAGTTGCCAGGGCACAGTGCTGGCTCATATGCTGGTTTTGTAACTTCCACAGCACATCCTCTAGAGTCTCCAAAATGAAGTTTCACATTACATATATGTAGAGCTTGTGTCACAGAGAGATGTGTCCTCTGGTGACATGTGGTAACCAAGAAGGCCCTTTGGCATGCAGCTTGTTACTGAAGTCTATGCTTAAACCCTAAGGTTCTTGAGGGGATGAGTCATAAGCATACAAAGAGAAAATATACAGTTCCTGCTTGAGAGCTTCCAGAGTAAGGTTTAGACAAGCTGAATTTCCTACAGAAAAGTTGCTGATAATTTGTGAATGCAGTATCAGCATTAGCAAAGTTGTGTGTGCTAGTTAAACGACCAACCTTGTTGCCTTCTATGATGGCATCACCAGCTGGGTAAATGGGGGGAGAGCGGTGGATGTCATCTACCTTGACTTTAGCAAGGCTTTTGATACTGTCTCCCATGACATCCTACTAGCAAAGCTGAGAAAGTGTGGGATAGATGAGTGGACGGTGAGGTGGGTTGAGAACTGGCTGACTGGCCAAGCTCAGAGGGTGGTGATCAGCGGAGCAGAGTCTGTCTGGAGGCCTGTGACTGTCGGTGTTCCCCAGGGGTCGGTGCTGGCTCCTGTCTTGTTCAACATCTTCATCGATGACCTTTATGAGGCAATAGTGTCTGCCCTCAGCAAGTACGCTGATGACACAAAGCTGGGAGGAGTGGCTGACATGCCAGAAGGCTGTGCTGCCATTCAGCGAGACCTGGACCGGCTGGAGAGATGGGCAGGAAGAAACCAGATGCAGTTTAATAAGAGCAAGTGTAGAGTCTTGCACCTGGGAAGGAACAACCAGAAGTATCAGTACAGGCTGGGGGATGACATGCTGGAGAGGAGCTCTGAGGAGAAGGACCTGGGGGTCCTGGTGGATGACAGGTTGACCATGAGCCAGCAGTGTGCCCTGGTGGCCAAGAGGGCTAATGGGATCCTGGTGTGCATTAAAAGGAGTGTGACCAGCAGGTCAAGGGAGGTGATCCTCCCCCTCTACTCTGCCCTGGTCAGGCCTCACCTGGAGTACTGTGTCCACTTCTGGGCTCCCCAGTACAAAATAGACTGGGACCTCCTGCAAAGAGTGCAGCGGAGGGTCACAAAGATGATACAGGGCCTGGAGCATCTTTCCTATGAAGAAAGGCTGAGAGACCTGGGTCTGTTCAGCCTGGAGAAGAGAAGACTGAGAGGGGATCTTATCAATGTGTACAAATATCTGAGGGGTGGGAGACAGAAGCATGTAGCTAACCTCTTCGCAGTGGTTTGTGGGGATAGGACAAGGGGAAATGGCTGCAAAATAGAACACAGGAAGTTCCGCACCGACATGTGAAAGAACTTCTTCATGGTGAGGGTAACGGAGCACTGGAACAGGCTGCCTAGAGAGATTGTGGAGTCTCCTTCTCTGGAGATATTCAAGGCCCGTCTGGACGCGTATCTGGGCAGCCTGCTCTGAGGATCTTGCTTTGCAGGGGGTTTGGACCTGATGATCTTTCGAGGTCCCTTCCAACCCCTACAGTTCTGTTATTTTGTGATTCTGTGATTCTTTCTTTCTTTCTTTCCTTTTTTCGGGTTTTTAGGACTCCCATATCTGAAGTGGGAACTTGGACTTGTGTAAGAATTAGGCAAAATTTGATTTTTTTTACCCTGCTCAGAGGACAATATGTCTGTACATATCCATACAAAAATGTGTATGTTTCCTATATATAATTTTCTCACATACTTTTCTAAAACAAGATACAGGTGAGTCATGTGGGAATCAAAACAAATATATGTACTTTCCATGTAGAAATTTTGTGTGTAGAACTGCCATAGGTTTTATTGAAACAGCATGGAATTTGTAGCATTTATTAAATGTAATTTAAAGGTCTTATGAGAGAATTTATATATATATTTGGAATGAATCATGCAGTTTGCTTCTCTTTATGACCCTGTCCAATAAATAATGCTATTTGGATAGTCTTTTCATTTCTTGAAATCAAATAAGTGTTCTTTGCAAGAGCCTATGCATATAAAACTCACAGCAAGAATGTGATTTAGCTCAGTAAATGGTGGCTGAGAAAGAAGACGGAAATCTTAAGCAAAATCTTTTTTTTTTCTTTTGTGTGTGTGTGTGTGTGTGTGTGAGAGAGAGAGAGAGAGAGAGAGAGAGAGATGTTGAAATTGTGCTCTGATAAATACCCCTAAGACAGTATCACAAATAAATTTTAATTTTTGCTAAGCATTCTCTTAATGATGACAGTTATGGCAAACTATGGACTAAGTCTTTCTACAATAGAATGATTTGCAAATTAATGAAATTCTTGACAAAATAAATGAATTACAACAGAATTAAGATGTTCTGAAGTAAAATAATGCAATTAATATTAAGGAATTATGGCCCAGTTTCATTGGTATGATTTTTCTGTATTTTGCTTTTGCAAGAGACTGTCACCAGAAGTATGTTTTTTTTTTGTTTTGTTTTGTTTTGTTTTGTTTTGTTTTTTCCTAAAGATGATTTCTCTGCATAGATATTAAAAGATATTCATCATATCTAGTTTAGGGGATAAATATTGGAGTGGAAAATCCTAACAGGTTATTAAACTTTTTAATCTTTGCATACTTGGAACACTTGAAGATTGATATCTGCTGTTCTTTGGAAATATAAAATTATAGTCATTCTGATTAGATGATTACTGGAATCTAACACGCAGCAACTTCTGTAGATGAACACTTGAGGAGCAGTATTGGTTCTTGGGCTAGGCTACCTTTAATCAAAAGAGTGGTAAAAGCCAATTTTATATTTAAAGGTACAATGGGAGATCATTTTAATTTTTATTTCATTCACTCAACTGAACAAGTATTTTCTAGTCATGGCCATTCTCTCTCTCTTTCTAACTTTGATGAAGTAAGACATTAGTCTTAACTGATTGAATCAGTTACTTGATTGAATCACTGACTGGACTTTCATGGATGCATATAGATTTCTTTTGTATGTAGACTGCAACAAGTCAAGAATAGCCCAGATGTGAAAGCATTTTACCCAGCCAACCTACAGTTTAAAGAAAGATAACCAATGAAATATTGCCTTCATAGCAGTTTCTAGAAACAAAATTTCCATGACTGCAAAGAAAGGGGTAAAAGATATATGGTGATAGAATTCCTCATACTGTTCTATTCCTATTCTGAAATCATTAAAGAGCTTTAAATATTAAGAGTTCTGGCTAGCAAAAAACTGTACAGATATGCAGCGTCAGCCTAATAGGATCTGATCAGCCCTGGCAGGCACTCAGTGCTCCCTGGCGGAACCTGGAAAAACTAGTCAGTGAAGACTGAGAATAACAATCATCATTCCTCTTTATCAAAATCTAGCTCTTTCATCATTCTCTCCTCACTTCATACTTGCAGCTTCAAATATGCTGCTATAAACCATGCCTAACATGGCTTTGGATTCACAGTGACATGAGAGAATGCATATCTGGGGAAACAAGTCAATCACTCTATAGGAAGTTTTGACTGTAGTTATGCTGGGAAATGTAGGAGATGAGGAATGGCCAGAAAAAATCCCTTGGGAAAAGTGTCTGATGGAAAAAAAAAAAAAAAAGAAAAAAAAAAAGAAAAAAAAAAAAA
>NC_048893.1:106686830-106687227 GCF_011077185.1 Oxyura jamaicensis | reverse complement strand
AAAAAAAAACAAAAAAAAAAAAACACCTCTGTCCTCAGGTGCTTAGCTGTGGAACTTGAGGTGGTCTTTGCATGCCAAAAAAAGTAAAATGTTCTATTCATTCCATGCACTCTACTGAAAAGTTAAACCAAATACATTATTCTAGTTTACAAATGGTTGACTTTATTTTGGCATATGTTTAATCATTGAAGAAAGCATCCCGTTTGAGAAAGACTGAAAGTACCTACTTAAAACGAAGTAGATTTTTAAAGACTTCTATGAATAAGGGCCAGAGTGCTTAAAATTAGAAGTTTTTTTAGCAGAAAGAAGGAAGGAAGGAAGGAAGGAAGGAAGGAAGGAAGGAAGGAAGGAAGGAAGGAAGGAAGGAAGGAAGGAAGGAAGGAAGGAAGGAAGGAAG
>NC_048893.1:106649099-106686730 GCF_011077185.1 Oxyura jamaicensis | reverse complement strand
AGAAAAAGAAAGAAAGAAAGAAAGAAAGAAAGAAAGAAAGAAAGAAAGAAAGAAAGAAAGAAAGAAAGAAAGAAAGAAAGAAAGAAAGAAAGAAAGAAAGAAAGAAAGAAAGAAAGAGAATAGAAAGAGAATTGTGGTAACCTGTTAATGAGCTCCACAGTCATGCAGATTCCATAAGAGCAGCTATTTCCCAAGAGAAATTCAAGGATCTTTTCTGAAATGTATGTATTTAATTTTTAAAAAAAAAAAAAAGATAATAAAACTGTAAGCCTTTACTATGTGTAATCATGTTTTCAATGAATGTAGTGCATACAAGGCCTTACTCCATGCTAGTGTTGTTTTAACTGGTTTTCTGGGACCTTTTCAAAAGATAACTCTTGAAGAGACTGAAGTACAAGAACACCTCCCTAAATGTCCTTTATTTGCCAGTAGTTTAAAAGGATAAAATAGTGAAAATATCTGATGGTCAGAAATCTTGTTTTGCTCCTGGAATGCGGTTGTCTCTGCTGAATTTATTAACTAGAGAGAAAAGAAACTGAAATACCTGGTTAACTAGGAAACTGGAGGTTTAGTTCTGAATTTGGAATACAGATTTTGTGAGGGAACTATATGTAGGTGAGGATTTTAACGTGGTATAGCAGATATATGCACTGTAAAAAACAGCCCAAACATTCTGCAAAGTTCGTAGTTGAGGTACTTGATGGTAAACCACCAATTATCTAGCCCTGATGGCAATATAGAATGTTTTCTGCTCTGCAGAAAATACACTGTTAATATATGTATATATATATTGAGAAGTAAAAATACCTAAGTGCAAGAATTAATTTTGGAAAAGTATGGTATAAACTTCAGCACATATCTAATTAAAATGCTTCCTTTATTGACTGGTGATACATAAACTGAACAAACCAATGAGAAGAAATCTGATTCACCAGTGTTTATCTTAGTCATGTGAAAACTCCTGCAGAGAAAAGGGGAATTTTTTTTGAGGTGTATGAACAGAGTGCCCATAATATCAGAACAGAATAAAACTCCACAAAGCAATAGAAAAATATTTGAAAACAATCATTGTCCATCCGCAACAAGAGAAGTGAAAACAGATGAGTTCTTTTTAGATATAAATCATCAAAAGCAAGATTCTTTAAACATAGTTATTACAGGAAAATGATAAATATTCATTACTGTAGCCAAGCCTGATCATCAGTTATTCAGCTTCTCCAGACTACACCCTATTATTCTGTAGATAAAAGCATATTTTTCCTACACTTGCAAGTTGAGAATTGAACCTGAGGATCCTGATGAAGAAAGGAATAAGAATGTATGTGTACTAAATTAATAATATTTGTGTAGTTCTCCCTTTGAGTATCAGTTTTCTAGTCAAGACCACTATACACAAATATATAAAGAAAAGCAATAACCTTATCAGAATCAGGAACTGCTGTCAACTGAATTTCTTTTATGATGGAAAGAATTTTGCTGCTCCCAGTGCAGAGTTTTTGTTAGACTGCAGTAAAATGTCATCCTTGGTAGGACTCATCTGGAGTACTGTGTTCAGTTCTGGTCTCTCCAGAACACAAAAGACATGGACTTAATGGAGTGAATCTAGCAAAGGGTCACAAAGGTATTTAAAGGACTGAAGTATCTCTTATAAGAGGAGAAACTGTGAGAACTGTGAATTTAAGTTTGGAGCACAGAAGGCTCAGAGACATCTGAATATAAACACTTGATGAGAGGAAACCAAAATGAAGAAGTAAGACTTCTCAGTAATGTCAGAAACAGGGCAAGAGGCAATAGGCACAAATTAAAACACATGACATTCCATCTGGACATGGAAAACCCACCTTTTTAGTGTAAACATGCACAAACACTGGAGCAGCTTGCCCAAAGAAATTGTGGAGTCTCTGCATTCACAGGGATATTCTAAACCTGACTGGACATATCCCTGAGTAACCCGCTCTGGCTGACTGTTCTTGACCAGAGGGTTGCATGAGATGATATCCAGAGGTGCCTTCCAACCTCAACCATTCTGTGATTATGTGAAAGGAAAAAAACAAAACTGAAACCCCTTCAAAAGAGGCTAATATTAATACAAATAACTAATACTAATTCAAAAGAGATAGAAAAGAGATAATAGGCATAAAACTGAATGGAATTTTCTACATGAAATCTAGGTCAAGATTTTTAATAGCATGTTCCTGAGTGTCCTGATGTTTCAGAAGATCTGTGTCATTTAGACTTCAACTAGAGTTGCTATACATCCAAGGACATGTAATATGAATATGTATGAATATTAATGCAAAGCTATGAGTAAAACCACAAGGTTTTGATTTGTGATATGTACATTTGAAAACATTTCATTATTCAAAAGTCCAAATAATTTACTATGTAATCTTCAAATTTAGTCACTTGTTTTTATGGTTACATTGATTTGTCTACTGGGGGGGAGGGGGGGGGGCACCAGGCCAAAACTTGGATTCTGAATGGAAGATGGAAAGAGAATGGAATAAAGTAGAGTTAGTATTTTGTTAGAATTAATGCACACTGAAAGCAACAAACTGATAAGAGTATTATATCCATAAATTTAGATATATAAAGGACACTATGAATGACAATAGGGAAAATCTTTAAGTCAGCAATATTAACACAGCTTTGTTCCTAAAAAAACAATTGCTGCTATCAGCTTCCAAGTCTGTGTCTGGCCCACAGGAAGTCTATTCTACAATACAAGTAACATCAAAAGGTGCCACCTCTGCATTTTCCATCTCTCCATGGCTTGCAGCCAGGACTAATAAGTCACAGCTACAGTAGGAACCAAAATAACAGTCCAAATAGTGGGATATAATAGCAGAGATGGAACCATAAGGGCCTCTAAAATCAAACAGGGAAGATGGGAAAAAAAATAGAGCATTTTAATTTTTTATTTCAGCAAACTAGCCTTTGCCTGTAAACTGGGGAGAAACTACTCTTAACTATGACAATAAAGAGATTATTAGGTTATGAATGTGGTTCCTGTGTCCATCTGGTTTGGGATATACTTTTCAGCTGTAAGAGGTGTATTGTACTTTCCAGTTTTTACTTTATAAATCTGTTTGTCCATAGAGTTCTTGGAAGGGGTTCTTGAATTCATTTAGCATTATATGTGGCCATTCTATGTAGACCCTTACTTTTTAAATTCAAGTGAGATGGATAACAAATGTTCTGTACATGTTTATAAGCTATCTAACAGCAAGGTAGTTTAAGAATATATTGCTGGGCATGAATCAATATTATTCTAGGAAGACAACAGGAATAATGAAGAATGCAATTAAGAAAAATATATTAAAATTTGCTAGTTAAACGATTCAACATTGGTTAAAGAATCATAAAAATAGCCAATGCTATTTAAAATATTAATTTAGAAGAGGTTTTCATCTCAACAAAAACATCTCCAGAAATAGAAGAATCAATAATCCACCAGAAGACTTGCAGGCAACTATGAAACAAGAAGCACCAGAAGTGTCTGGGGGACTGAACTTTGAATGATATGAAGAAAAGTTTTGCAACTAACTTGTATTAATATGACTAAATTTTGAGCAGTATAGAAACTGAAATAGTAAACCTCCTCCCTTCAGTAGCCTACCTCTCTTTAGAAACCTGTTTGTCTCATTCATAAAACTATACATTGTGTTATATGTTTGGGCAGTAGTTTTCTTTTTGCATAGTTTTAGGTAACAAATGGCTTATGTTTTTAAGGTTAGGCATACCATGACCTTGTGGTTGATGTCAGTCTTGTCACAAATGGAATGATTTGCATGCATATTTGTATCTGTTGAAATGTCTGGCACCAATTCCTTTTGATCAAAGTGTCAGGTGGCCACATTGGTCCTTCACTTTGAATGTGCATTTTTCAGTGTTTTCAAAAGGCTTAGAATTCCTTTAACTTTTCTTTGCTGTTCAGAATTAAACACAACATGCCTGGTAAATTTGTCAGATCTGTCTATCAGTTAATTAAAACTCAATATGCCTACTAAATATTCATTGTTATATAAAATTGCCAGCAAGTGTACGTTTATAATCTCTGTTGAGATACTGAATTTTAATCTGAAATGACTATGATTCAGAACTAAAATTCAGGAAAGACAGATAGGCCATAAAATTAAAGCATTTCATTAAGATGTGGCAATTTTCATGAATATGTAAGATCCTAGTATGGCTCCTCTGCTGTTGCTCCTTCTATCAATTTGACATAAAATTATAGAACATGTTTGGAATTCCTTAGGCATTTTCCTTTAAATACTGAGTTAGCAGACTGTAAGCACTGAATCCTGAGATGTACTGATTGTCTACATTCTTGTACAAAGAACTTTTCTAACTAACTAAAGAAGCAACCAAACTTACAATACAGTATCTTATGTGATAGCATAGTTGAGTGAAGCTCAGCTTGCTGTTCACTGCCAGGAGTAGTTATTGCAAAAGTATATTGCTTTTGCACAGCTCCCTATATAAATGCAGTTGATAGAAAATTTATATTACCCCATTAATTCCTTCTCCTGATGTCAATACTCATTTCCTTAGAGAGAGATCATGATCTCCAAAGCCAGTACATCAATGTTCAGTTAAGGAAAATCCTCTCATGTTCTATGCGTTCTCTCTTACTTACTATAAACTGTCATTATCTGAAAGTTTGGGAATGCTGAATCGTTTGTTGCATGTTTTTGTAGGCATCTGTTATTAACCTTTGCCTTTTGTAGAGCTGAGATAATCTGAGGGATATTATACTTTGCTAAAATTATATTTTTCTTTTCCATTATGTGAAAGTAAAACCTCTGTTCTGTGCTGGAACAATATGTCAGACATCATTTCCTGCTCAGCTGTACATTGTAATTAATTATATGTGAAAAGTTTAATAAAGTATTTCTTAAATTACTATTGTTATTTGCCTTAACTGTACTGAAACACATATCTTTACTGCCACTGCAAGAAGAGTGGTCTAAATGTCCTGAGTTCCAATTCTGATGAATTACATTAGTATATTCAAAACAAAAACAAAAACAAAAACAAAAACAAAAGTAATTTAAAGGTAATTTACAAAAGCACATTTCTCAATATTTTGACAAGAATGTTCTCATTTCATTTGTTTATAGTGAATGAGAGTCCATGCATTTTATTAACTTCTACAAAACATGCATATTGTTCCACTAAAGTGATAGCCTGTTCATAGTGACAGTAAAAGACTCAAGAGATCTGTGCTCAATAACCTTCTCCGTCAGTTTCCTTCCCGTATAGTATTGGCAGGGCTGTTGCAATGCTGAAATACTTTTTGACAACCTGACTTTTAGATTATCAATTTTCCATCTGTTATGTGAAGATAATAATACAGCTGTGTAGATATTTGACCTAAATATGTAATTATAGAAGAGAATAAATAAATTCTTATGTACTACTTACACCTCACCCTCATATATGCATTCTACTCTGCATTTTCGAAAAGAGAAAAAGGTAATATCTTTGAGCCTTAAAAACAGGGTGGCTTCATATGACTTGGGTAAGCAATGTCCAGGAATCCTTTGGGAGACTGACAGTTGCCATAGGCCAAAAGTGAGGGTCTGCTCTTTTTGTTTAAGCACACAATAACAAAACAGTGCCTGGGAATATGCCCTGGCATGGTTTAACTTCCTAGTATAGGTGCAGCATTTTCCCATTCTGTGATTTTGTATGAATAGAGGAAATAAGATGTAATTACAATGAAACGAGGACTTTCATGGTTGAAAGGATTTTATTATTATTATTATTATTATTTTCCTGAGTTGAAACAGAAGTTCATTGGTAAAACCTGCATGACCTTCACCAGCTTTTAGAAGCTCATCTTCTATTAGGAGGTGTTGTCAATTCCAGCATGCCCCAATGAAAAATATTGTTCCACATCTCACATACATGCCAGCAGTCAAGGGCTACTGATCCATTTTCATAGAAGCTGTTCAAAAATCTTTAGGGTTTTCACTGACTTCCCCTTTCATAGCTTGTTGGAAGCACAACCTTCCTGTTCTATTCAACGAGCATGCATAAAGGACATCATGGTAATGCTCATGACTAGGTGACTCTTCACATAGAGGTCACTGTTTACTCAATTTTGCCTTGAAATGTGTGAATGAAGCTCATAAACAAGAAAGTCAGCAGGTTTCTGTGTGAACCAGATTCAGACAGACTTGCACAGCTGTAACCACTACTGTGGGTATTTCCATACTTAGCTCCACAGTGTAATTGCCTACAAAGCCTTTTAGGAAAGAGATGCTCAGCCAAAAGCTTTTAACAAGTGCCAGTTCTATTTTTAAAATTTATGTCAAGATCCTGTGTTTGAAAACCACATTTTTATTTTATGTGACTTATAACACAACCTGAAGTTGACTGCAGTTAAGTGCCATGTTTCAACTTGGAGTACAAACACAAATTGGACAGGCAGAGAGGGAAGGTAGAGTATATTCTTCCTAGTACTACATGTCGGTGAGCTTACCCTCTATGAAACCAGTATTATGCCAGAACATGGGGTAATATGCCTCCTTTTCTCAGATGAGATTGCTCTATACTGTAGAGATGGCCAGCTGGGGTCCTAAATTACAGCAAAAGCCATTCAGGAATGGGCTCTCTTATTTCCCCAGCTGAAGTACTGATTCTTTTACAATTCACCCACAGACCCAACACAGTTGTTTCCTCCTCTCTCACAGGTACAGGAATCGCTGGAGGCGTAAAGGTAAAAGAATCACATAGCTGGCAACAATTTAGAAATGTTTTAATAAGGGAATTATTCATCAGCACAATGATTCATGCTCACCAGTTTTCCAGAGGAGATGGTCACAGCATTTTTTTTCCACTGGGAGGAGGGAGACAAGGGGCAGACAGGCAAAACCAGTTCCCAAGGTTTGTCTCCATATTCAGGAGAAATGGATGTGAATTTTCTCATCTTTCCTTCAAGATTTTCTCAGCTCCTGGATGTGTGGGAGGAGAAGGAAGTTATTCAGAAACAATTATGACTTTCCACTACGTTACTGCATTTTGGATTAGTGTTTGTCTTATGTCTACAGCCCATTGTCTCTTGTATGAACTGATTCCTACCTCCCTATTCTGTTATCTCTCAATCTCTCCTATGCGAAAGCCGTTTCAAGGCAACTGAAATATAAATACCTATAAAAAGACTACTAAGGTATTCTTTTTGGGCCTGATTAAAATCCCTTTAAATGTGTAGAAAGACTTCCAAACATTAAATTGGGTTTTGGTTTGTGTCTATGGTATCAAAACCATATTTGGGAGATCTCTGATATTAGGCAGAGTTACCCATTCAGGAGCTGTAATATATGACTAATATAAGCCAGCCTTACTCAGAAAATGGAGGAAACAACAAATCAAAGCTGTGACCCCTCTAGTGAACAGGAAAAATACATATAATTTTTAAAATCTCTGTTTGAATTCAATGCAGTTTCTTGGAGATCCTCCAGAAAAGATGCGTTGATGGTTCCTTATATTTTTAAAGCTTTCAATCTTCTCACATTATTGATACATACTTTTCCCCCACCTACAAATTTAGTACATAACAAGAAAGATATGTTCTATTAATAAAGTTAGATTTTTAAATGTATTCCCTCTTCTATAACTTGTTATAAGCTCTTTACTTAAAGAAATAGTATATTTTTACAGGAAGGAAAACTAAATGTTTTTTAATTTTTTCCAGTTGTCTAAGAACAAAGTAAAAGGTCACATGTTAACCTATGTTTTATGTGTAAAAAGGAATCTATTGCAGATAAATGTATGTGCTGAAGTTGACCATTAAATGATCCATTTTCAAGGTGTGTGGCCTTATTAAGTTTGGAAATCCATATACAGCTCACACATACGTACCTCTGTTTCTAGTAGCAAGGGTATTTTGATATGTACCAAACACCACAGCCTGGAACTGACATCATTCTTTGGCAGATGTGAATATTTTGTATTGTAATTGCTGGCTTGCATGTCAGTACACTCCCGCTGTCTATTAAACAGAACGATAAACTCGTGCTTGGGGTGTTTTGCCAAACCTGTCTATTGGCTAAGCAAATAAAAGTTTCATCAGCAGCTAAAGGACTTAGTTTATGTGTACCATTTGCATGTGTGCAAGACAGAGGTGCCTTGGTACACGAACAGTCACTTGAACATTATATTTTTACTTCCTCATTTAAATGCTTTCAGCAAACATTCATAGGAAACTAGGGTCTACCGGGGGTCATAAACAGGGTCTAAAATGCCCTCTACAACTATAACGCTTCCTCTATAGCTAGATTTGAGTGGGAGCTCCCAGATGTGTTCTGTTGTAAAATAAGACCATGAGCATTATGGAAAAAATGTTGACAATCATTGTTGCAATGAGCAACTTTTCTGGCAGTGACATTAGAAACATTTTAGTTTCAGTATTTAGAAAATATTCAGATAAAATGAATTTTTATTCCTACAAATTAACATAAATCTCAGCCTTAACACCATGTTTATTTTTTTAACCAGAAAATCTGCAAAAATTTCAGAAAATGAGGAAGAAATATTGGTTTCTGGAAACTGCTGCTTACTGGTAAAATATGTCAGCACTTAAGTGTTCTCTGGAATTTTCCCAGTTATGTAAACTGAAATGAAACTAATAAGCAATATCACATAAAAAAAAAAAAAAAAAAAAAAAAGTATTTCTAGACATAATAATCGTAAGAAATACTACCCTCCCCTCCTAACCCCCCCCCCCCAAAAAAAAAAAAAAACATAGCTTGATGTTCAGTGAGGATGAAAGTTGCTGATGAAAGTTCTAAACTGTTTAAATTGTTTAAAACTACATTTCATGTCTTCAGCAATAACCCAACATGCAAGGAGAAGTCTTATACATTAGGTACCACTGTTAAAGAGAATGTTTTCAGTATCAACTAAGGAAAGAAAAGATAAAAGAATACCTGCTGATTTAGGGCTCATTGAGCCTTATGGTCTTCTTCCTGAGAACTTACAGGCTTGGTACCTCACATTTCTAATGTTGAGGTCTCCATGAAGTTAGTAGAAATACTGAAAAACAAGAACAGGACAAATCTAACAGCTGATGGAAAATGTTCTTATTAAAAGTGCAAGTGAGAGCAAATTGGGAGAGGTTGCTAGCACATTGGATGATATAAAGAAAGCTCAAAGTAGTCTTGAAAAAAAATCAGGCAATATTCTGGAGAAGAAAAGACCATCATTCATTAGACATAAATGTAATGTCCTAAACAAAGAAAGAATTAATTAAGTTACCCTATGTTGTTGGGGCCAAGTAAAATTTCTACAGAAAAAGAAAATAATAATAATAAAAAAATAAATCTAGGAGTTACAGTGAATCCTCAGAAATGATATTATTACAAAGAAGTAACAACAGTTCAAGGTGTAAACTGACATGCAGCCAGCAAAAGGTCTGTATCATATATAGTAGAGTGCTGAGAGGTGGGAAACCAAACACTGTTGTGCAAACCCTTCCCTTTCACTGAGGCAGAATGAGCTTTATCTAAGCATTCCTGACAGGGTTGGAAGTCTAAGTTCAAATTACACAAATTAAGTCTGCTCCAGAACAGCTGCTCCAGGCAATTTAAATCTGTTACTTTTGTCCAGCCTCTAAGTACATGGAAAACAGATAGTCCTCTTGTTCCTCACAGCACTCTTTGAAGAAAAACATTCTGTTTCTTCTCTGTCTCTGTCTCTTTGGATGAAGTAATGCTTTTTTTTTTTATTATTATTATTATTATTTATTTATTTATTTATTTTATTTATTTTAAATTTTCTCTTATAGGCCATATTCTGTGAATCCTTGTAAATCTTTTAATTCCTTTTGGTCCCTAATTTTGTTGCAATACAACATCCCTCAGTCCCAAACTGATTGCTGTTTCCTAACCTAAGTATTTCAGTGAGAGAGAAGAGAGAAAGTCTTAAGGAGGGACCTGATCATATCTGATTCTTTGCTGAAATCTGCTTAAAAAGGCATCAGGAGCCACTAAATTATTTTATTAATCTTGGAAGATATCTATATAACTTATGTGATATAACTAAAACAGATAAATAATGATACAATAAAAGTAATTTCAAAATGCTAAATTTGCCTATTTATTTATTTATTTATTTATATGAATCCAAAACCATATTTGAAACAAAACCATATTTGAAACAAATTTCAAGTGTCCTCAGAACAATGACAACTGTGCTTTGGTAGTTCCTAATTCATTGACTGCTCTTCAAAGTTCACTTTAAAATTCAGGCTAGGAAAATTCACCAGTCTGTTAACTAGAGGGAGCTCTTGCCTTTATATCTAAGTGGTGAGTTTTATCATAGAAAAGTATATAAACTAATATTAAAGCTGAATTTTTACTTGCTTTAAATATTTTCTCTTTGGGAAAATACTTTAAATTATCAGATATAATTGTATCAGAGATCTCATGTAAAAATGTATATATGTATATATGCATATATATGTATATATCTGGCTGAGTTTTTCTAACTTTTCTAAAATGCAAAACATTAGATATACAGTCTATCAATAGATATTTCTTGGTTTTATATGTATTTTTCAAACAACAGTTATTTATGAATAAAAAGTCACATTCTGAGATGTTTATCTTAGAAAGTTGAGGCTACTATAGTATCAGTAATAATGAGACTACTATCACTACCAGTTATAATCTATCTTAAGTACATATTATGCATGTAACTTTCTTCAGATGTATTGACATTTGTGAGAAATCTGTATACATATATGCATTAATTTTTCCTTTATTCAGATTCTTTTCCTTTTACATGGTGTTGGGATTTATGGTGAAAGCTTGTGCAAGAACTGTTGCACAGTTCTCCAATACACATTTTATCTCCAATAAACATACAGAGCACTACTTAAGTTGTGTAAGAAAAGTGAGGACACTGGGAGCTGAGGAAAGAACAGTTAATTGTTCTTTTCTAGAAAACCTGCTATGAAGGGTGAATAAAAGACAATAATGAGAATTTAGTTGCTCTGTATTCAGAATCATTAGCTCATACACACAATAATCAGATTAAATTTCCTTGACCATGCTGTCGTCCAGCTGCATGAGTGAGGGCAGTCTGTATTAAGCAGAGGTGTGATTCTTGATTGTTGCTGTGTGCTCCAGCAGCTTGCTATCAACTTTACATTTATGTTAGCTTTCAGCTTTGCAAGGTGCTTATGTACAGAAACTTAAAGCATGTTTTATATTGCTATTATAAAAATAAGAGCCAGAGTTATATTGCAGTATTTAAAGTTTTTGTGTTTTACAGTGAATTCCTATAGTTAGATTAAATCAAACATTTCGCCACTAAAATACTTTCTAATATTGATACCTTAGTTTTCCTGATAATAATAAAATCTGGACAAACTAGTTTAGAGTAGATTTCAAAATACAGGTGAACAGAGCCATCAGCAGTTCTGGGGTTTCTCATTTTTGTACAGTTTTAAGGGCTGGACAGGTACAATTCATGTTCTATTAATCAACTTTTTCTTCATAGTCATAGAGGTAAAACATTTCATCTGATGCTGAATAATATCTAATACTCTGAGCTCTTCATTTGACCACCACTTCTCATCCCCATGCCATATCTTCAGGCTTGCCATGGGCAGCAAGGCCAGGGTTGTGCAGTTTCTTGTGCACAGTCATCTAGGAACTTTCTAGGATGAAGGTATCTGAATGGAAAAAAAAAAAAAAAAAAAAAAAAAAAAAAAAAAAAAAAACAGTCATGCACTCTCTTTCTCTCCTGGAGCAAATTTGTGAACAAAATGAAACTGGAGAGAGTGGCACCAAGGCTGACATCCCATGTAGAACTGGTCTGGGCTGTGGGGCTCCCTGGGTTGGACAAGGCTACAACTTAGACACCTCCCTCTGTTTGGAGAGGCCCTGGTCTGTGCCAGCTGAAAGGGACACCATACCAAGATCAAGAAGATGCAGTTCCCACTATCAGGTTGTCCTTCATAGGCAAGAAGCTCCAGTACAGAGCTACTACATGGAACGGGTTTTCCCAGGTTTCTGGCTCCATTCTGCAGCTCTGGTCTCTCTGAGCAAGAGGGCAAATGCCATTTTTGCCCTATAAGATTGATCTTGGACAAGACACAGATCGCATTAACAGCAAAACAAATAGTGTGAGTTCCCAACCTTGTTTAAATAACTGGGTATGTTTATTGCTTGCTTGGATTAAGCTGGGGTCTCTAAAATGTTCCATGGGCATTCGAGTTTGGGGTTAACAGTAAGCTCTGTCTTTCTTATGCCTTCAGGCTGTCGTCCGTTCCCCACTGGGAGAGTGGAATACAAAGGTATTTGCCATTGATATATTTTTTTCCATCTCCCTTCTCCCACTTCACATTTAATACTTCATGGTGTACTATTATGTAAATGTACTATTATGTAAATGCTATATGGATCTTTCTCAACTAGTATGACTGAGGGATGAAAGATGTTACAGTTGATCTTAAGTCTGCTTGCCAGTTTTCTGCTGCTCCATATAGTCTCAGTTTTTCACATGGGTGAGTGATGCCCTCTTTATATCGGTTATGCAAGGTACTGGTTATATATATATTATGTTTAATTTTAGGATTTCTGTCCTATTGCCATATTTCTGCATGGCTTGTCATTAACCAAATAGATGACAGAATTGATAGCTAGGTACTACTTCCTATGCTTTCTATAAGCTACAGTGGGTTTGATTTCTCTATAATAATAAAGCTAAATTAAGCAGAACACAATTATGATATATTTTTTTTTAATTAATTGAATAGTAACGTATTAGTGATATTTAGCAAAATGTGCCTAATTTTATGCACCCAAATGATTTTTGTCGTTGTTTCCCTGAGGGGACTATGGTGCAAAAAGTTAAATGTACTGGTGTGCATGTAGATGAATCGGGTTAGGTTGAAAATCCTTAATTTGGAAGATATTTTATTATTTATTTATCAGGATAACTCAAATTGTGTGTTTTTGGAAATATTTTTGAAACTTGAATTTTCAGATTTCTTTTTATATTCTGAACTTTGACAGAAAAGCAAGCTTCATATTTTACTGTTAACCAACAAATTTCAGACTCTTTTATATGCCAAATCATACTACATTGAGCTAAGAATATAAAGACGGTATGAGTCAACTCTACAGCCAATATCTAGATTTCCCATCTCTTCAAGGAAAGGAAAATTTAAAAATGGAGTTTGCCTTGATATCGTAAACTTTTTATGTAGATTTGACTATTTTCTCTTGAGTTATAACATTTTAGAATGTTCATAGCTTGTGTTCATAACCTTATGTCTAAGGTAAACCAGAACATTTCTTATTATCAACTTGATTTTAGGAAATAATTTCTCTGCTTGCTTTTCTTTTAAAATGCAAAAAGAAGTGTCCGTATTCACCTCATGTTTGTAAAATCCACTTCTTCACATATTCCATTCAAAGCTTCCAAATGGTACATAAACAATAAAATTCAAAGCGTAATAGCAGCTGCTTGTGACAGACATTAAAGTATGTTGTAAAGTGATGACTGTCATATAAACTAAAGCTATTTTAGAGCAGTTGTGAATTTGAGTCTGCTTTAGTAGAAAATATTTATGATATTTTAGACAGGCATAACATGAAAGATATTAGCTTCTGATTTTGAAAAAGACGAAAAATTGGAAAGCATGATCAACTACGGAAAGTCAAAATGGAGAAGGCTCAGTAAGGATGAGCCATTTCCCGCCATAACTTTGCACAATATGCATGTGTATAGGGCCAGGCGCAAAAGTGCTGTGAGTGGAAGTATCTGGGTAACCATACCTTTACTATCGCATCTTAGAGTATGTATGGTATGGGATAGGTTAATAGGGCAAGGACTTCTGCCTACACGTGTTAATTTGAACTGTATCCATGCTCTAATCTCTCTCCCTCTCACTCTTCCTCTCTCTCTCTCTCTCTTTTTTCTTTGTCTGTCTATGTCAGTCCTGGCTTGACTCACTCATTCCTTTCATTTAACAGTATCTTGCTTCTTCTTTAGGGAAACAAAATTGGAAATGGTACTCCAAAATCAGAGACTTTCTCTGTATTTTTTTCTGCCTGACCATTGAGAACTGGTTGCATTTCAATCTGCATGGAGGATACTAGCAAACAATTTGATTCTGAGTTAATTCTGGGTTTTTGTTTTCTGTCTATGAACATTTTCTTAGAACTGTTTTTTTTTTTTTTTTTTTTTTTTTTTTTTTTTTTCTAGTCTGATATTAAGTAGGAAGTAGATTCCAGATGCTTGTTTCTAATTGCCTGGTTTGAGGGGAAATAAGTGTGGTCAAAACACCAGTCAATGAAATTACTGTTTAGTGTATGTAGTGATCTGCCACTTGCAGAGAATGCAAGTTCTGTGTAGTAGAGACAAAGAACAGCCTAAGCCAAGTTTAGTTAACTGTTCAAAATGGGAGTTGTGCATGAACTTCAGGGTTGTGGAAAGCTTGACTGGTCCTCTGCAAAACAGTGAGAGTCACTCAGAAAACACTTAGAATATCTAGGGATTGAGTTTCAGAGGGTCCTGATGTACTTCATTTTTAACTGCAGCCTATCAGTTGAAGAGTTGCATCATCTTAACACCAGTTTATTCAAGTGTTAAGAAAGGCATTTCATAGATTTTAAAATGGGACATGCTAAAAAACAAATGGAAATGTTTTTAATATCAGGTTACAGCTTTTTCTGTACTCTATCAATTATGTGGATCAAATTTTGACATGTTCCTTATAAATGAAATATATATTTGAAGCATTCATGGTTATGGAAAATAAATATGATTGTGTGATACTGTTAAGCCTAACAAGTGAGACATGTGAAACATATTCTGATCCCAGGTTTCAGAAATCAGTTCCATAGTCATCTACTATGCAAACTCAATCTGTGATGTCTCTTTTCTCTTGCTAGGAAAATGGTAGCTAGATAAAGGTTACCACTCAACAGTTTTGGATAATCCATTTATCCCCCCAATATTGAGGGTAGATAATTTAATTGTTTACTTTGATTCATAGAATCATAGAAGCATCTAGATCAGAAACAACCTTCAAAATCATCAAGTCCAGCCATCAACCTGATTTACCACATCTTATCATTAAACCATGTCCCTTAGTGTTGTATCCATACGTCTGCTAAATATCTCCAAAGACAGAGATTCCACCACTTCCCCGGGGAGCCTGTTCCAATGGCTTTTCATCCTCTCTGTGAAGAAATTCTTCCTAATGTCCAATCTGAACCCCCTCTGGCACAACTTGAGACTGTTTATTCACATCCTATCACTCTCACCTGAGAAAAGAGACCGACACCCACCTCACTGCAACCTCCTTTCAGGTAGTTGTAGAGCACAATGGGGTCTCCCCTCATCCTTCTCTTCTTCAGACTAAACAACCCCAATTCTTTCAGTCACTCATACAAGTCAGGTTTCCTAGTTAGTTCACCAGCTTCATTACTTTTTCTGCATATGCTCAGGCAACTCAAAATCCTTCTTGCAGTGAGATGCCCAAAACTGAACACAATAGTTAAGGTATGGTCTCACCAGTGACATGTAAAAGGGGACAAACACTTCCCTAATCCTGCTGGCCACACAACTTCTGATACAAGCCAGGATACCATTGATCTTCTTGGACACCTGGCTACTGGCTCATGTTCAGCTGGCTGTCAAACAGCACCCTCAGACCCTTTACTCCCGGGCGAATTCCCAGGCACTCTTTCCCAAATCTATACTCCCCTATTCAGTCATTATGACCATACAGGACCAGGCAGTTACCCTTGTTGAATGTTCTGTTATTGGACTCATCACACCAATCTAGCTTACCCATATACCTCTACAAAGCCTTCCTCACCTCAAGGAGATCAACAGTTCTGCCTATCTTGGTATTGTCTACAAACTTACTGAGTGTGCACTTGAACCCCTCATTCAGATCAGTGAAAAAGTATTAAACAAAACTGGCCCCAATCTGTTTCCCAGATCTGGGAAACACCACTGGTGATTGACCACCAACTGGACTGAACTCCATTCACCGGGATTCTGAGCCAGGCCATCCAGACAGTTCTTCACCCAGAAAAGTGTACACATTTCCAAACCATGAACAAACAAAAAGCAGAAAAGTTCAGAATACTGCCTATTGCTCTACATAACTGCATATTTGTTTTAGTCTTGGATGATGATGTTCAACAGTAATAGGAAGTGTCCTTGTTAAGACTCTTAAAGAATAATCTGCTAAAATATCCACAGCACTATGGCATTTTTGTGCCTTCCAGAAGTGCATTAGGTAGTGCAAATAAACAGTTCCTTTTTCTTTCTACTCCAGGGGAAAGAATTGCACACACAAGCGCAGGGTTTTTTTATGGACATTGCAGTACTCCTGAACAAAATATTATGATATTCTGCAGTGAATGCTGGTAGTCCTTTCACTGCAAATGACAGTGTGGTTTTTAGAGAAATCTGAATTTTCCTTCTGCAATTTCAAATCAGCTATTGAGAAAGCTCTGTCTCCTGCAGAGATCTGCTACATTGTGTGGTTGTTCCTAGGAAACCTGGCTTTGGATGAACAACAAACTGTTGGGAAAAAGATTAACCTTTAAAGAATAAAGTACTGCTGTGCCTGGGGATTATTATTATCTGTGCCTGTAACTAAACCCTAGTCATTTTTTAATGTTCGGCAGAGCATGTTCTTCTATTGGAAAGGGTCGAAAGTGCTATGTGTGACAGTAAGAGCTTAGTATTTAGAAGACAGCCAAAGCTATGGCTTTTAGTTTACCAAATTTGGGTATGTGTCTTCAACTAGTCTCTACCATGACTGTAAACTTTCCAAAGTTGCTTTCCCTTGCCCACCAGCTACCTTCCTCAGATTTAGCTTTGTCTGGTATCCCAGTTCCTCATGTGGACTGTTCCAAGCATGGAACAATTCTGGAGCCCAGATCACGAACTATTTAATCTGCATGTTTCTTCTAATTTCTTTACAAATAATTTGCAAACTACCTGCAAGTAAATTTTTGAATAGGACCAGAAAAAGAAGCCTTCATTTTCTAACAATCTAACAAGAACCTTTTATCATGTCCCTAGACATACCTCTTAGAATATTTAAGAGACTCATTTTCCTTGTCACTAAACAGTTCACTTAGTCATGAGACTGTTTCTAGCAAATGTTTGGAGTATGGTTTGATCTTCCAAAAATACTTAATATATTGATCTGTTTAAATGAGTGGAAAATCAGACTGATCTCAGAATCCAGAGATTTTTTCAGTGAGTTGTCATGTTTTCTTTAATAGACATGCCTCTAATCAAATACACCCTTGGTAATTCAACAGGAAAAAGAGAGAGAACTATCTCTAGCAATGAAATAATGTATCACAGAGCCACACAACCATTGAGCCAGTATCAATTTTCAAACCTAAGATAGAACTGTTACTATTTTTCAAATGTTTTTTATTGTTTGTTTGTTTGTCTTCCTCTTTGAAGCCTAACTTGTATAGCACAGTGAATTCTGCAAGAAGTATTCATGCAGAATAAGGCAGTGAGATCATTTATATATCCAAGTTGTCCTTTCTGCAAGGCATCTACCTGACTCTCTTACAAGCATACTGTTATCACCTTGTGAAATACATTGTTTTTTTATATTAATTTCTGACAGGTTGACTTCTAAGTAGCACCCCAATGAATTGCTCACATTGACTATGCAAAATCAGCTGCATCTAGATATCAGGGCCTAAATGATGTCAAAATTTTGATTTTTTTTTCTTTATCAAATAACAGTTATTCAATAAATTGGCCATATGATTCAATTCCAAATAGTTGAGCAAATGGGATAACAGTTATGAAATCCTGTTAAGTGTATAACATTGACAGGCTGGAGTATTTCTACTAACTAGAGTTTTCCTGATCCCTAATCCTACATTTTTTTTTTTTTTTCAATATAGACGAAATATGTACCCAATTTATCAGACCCATATCTCCCAGATGCATTCATTAGCCAAGGTCCTTCCTGTCTCAAAGGGTGTTCCCAGTAAATGTAGTTTGGCTTGCAGTTGCTGTGACCTGATTCAGAACAGGAAACTTCAGAATGGTATCCCCTCTTCTCATGGTATTTAAACTTTTTGAGCAGAGATGATCATGAAATAATCATTAATGACTTCTAATTTTTTACTCTTTTGTGATGTAGTTTTAGACTGCTGACGTATTGCTGTAAATCCATAAGTCCATTTTTTATTAAAAAGTTGAATAATCAATGCAAGAGCTCATCTTAATGTTTTATGTTTAATATTGAAGGAAAGCATGAATTAGCCATGAGTTAATATAGACCTCTCTCAAATGATTCATAATATCAGCACATGAGGCAAGGATGAAACAAACTGTACCACTGAATTTTGGATTAGCAGTACATGTCTACAAACAACAACAACAAATCTAAAGGCTCAAATGTGTACTAGAAAATACTGCATGGAAAGGGCTTTTGAAAAGGGACTTTTGAGAGGGGAATGGAAAAACTAACTACAATTAGATAGGACAAGGAAATAAAATCTATGTATACTCATACTAATAAAGTTAATTCTGGAGCACCAAGGGAGGTCTTATCCATGTGTACCTGATGGGGTGGGGAATAAAATAGACAGAACCAGTGGTGTCCTGTGGCAGGATGAAAAGCAATGGACACAAAAGGAAATACATGATATTCCATCTGAACACAGATTTTTCATTTTATATATATATTTTTCTGTGTGGGTGGTCAGAGATGGGAACAGATTACAGAAGAATTATGAAATCTTGTAGAAATCCACAACACGACTACTCTAGTTGACCCTGCTCTTACTACAGTGGGGTCTGCTAGGTAACCTCCAGAAGTCCCTTCAACCTCAACCATTCTCTGATTTGGGTAAACGCTGAATCAAAAAAGAAGAGAAAAAAAAAAAAAAAAAAAAAAAAAAAAAGACTGTGAATGCATAGGGTTTCATTATAGAAGAAATATCACACACCGTGATGAAGATATTTCACTCTGTTCTGCAACAAGCTTTCATTAAAGCTATCAAAGAATATTAAAATGATAGTGGACTATAAGAAAAATACCAGTAAGAATGATTTTGAAGAGATTCAGTCAGGCCCTTTTGACATATAAAAATTAACTGTAGATGCTTAAAAGCAACTACAATCTACTAGAAGAGATGGATAAACAAAACAGTTTTTCATAACAGGAATGAGTAATTTAGTGAATGGCAATTTCTTTTTACCTTCTTAGAGTAAGAAAAGTGATATTATATATTCTCTTGTGATAACTGAATATTGATATTTGCTCTGTGACGATATTTTTGTTTGTTTGTTTCTTCTGTTTCTTCTTGCTGCATAATATCTTTCTTGAGCAAAAAGTCTTAGAGAATCAGCTGATTGAAATGATATTTTACACTACCATAGGCACCATAGGGTCATACACAGCTTGCCTTGAGAAAGGACTGTAGATTTGTGAAGAACTAGGCCAAACTAAAAGCTTTTCATAGTCTTGATGGTAGGTCCTGTAACCCACAGGGAAATACCTCACAATTGATGAGTTCTACAAGCAACTCAAGTTCCCATCCTATCAGGCTGGATACTGCTAACGAAGGGAAGTGGAATCAGTTATGCCCTGAACTATATTAGTTGCTGATCTCAGCTCAACACCAACTTTAAAGAATTCTGCATTCTTGTTAAGTTATGAATGCACATATGTCATGTGAATAGGGGTTGGCACATGGACTTATGTAACAGTGCTGCTTGTAGTGCAGGCGTCCTAAAGGAAATAATTCCTCGTGATAAGTTTTCAATATCACCTGCACAATTCAATAGCACATAAAGGCTTCAATGTCCTCAAATGGACATGGGTGCATTAACCAGAAGAGTACAAGCAACAATTCAGACACTGCAGATTTTGCCCAATTAATTTCATTGAGACTGCTTCAGTGTTTGAAGGTCAAAAAGTGAAGAATTTCAAAAGTTATGAAGATCATTTAGTCTGATCTCGAGCCAAGCACAGGACCTGAAATGTTATAGGCCATGTAACCAAAACATTAAGTGCTTTGTTGTTCTAAGGGTTAATTGAAAAATCTACATTATATTAAGAGTCCAGATATGATGTATCTCAGTCAACAGATAGGAGATTTTCTCATTATGCAGAAATATTAATGATACTTGTTCTGTTAATTATGTTGAGGGAAAATAAATGTATTTTGTTTCCTAATATCACAAGGCTTTGTTGCTTTTCTCAACAGGGAATATAACAGAAAAGTTGTAACTATAGGAGTCATTTTCCTTAAATGGAGAGGCTTTAATTTTAGAGTCTTTAATAGTACACTTCTATTTTGCTGACAGAGCCAACAGACATCAGTGGAGTAGTTGTCTAGCTGACCTTTGTGTGCTAGTATACAATTCATAAGAACTGTGGTGTGGAATTCAGCCATCTTAATTTTTGTCATGTTTGTTGTATTCAGAACTGAACAAAGATTTGTCAAAGCAAAGGGCTTGTCTTCAGCTCTAGTCTTTCATCAAATTCATCACTGATGATGTTAAAAAAACATATATAAATTATTAATGTATAAAGCAATGTAAACCTTTGTTGGATTTTATACACGCATGCACAAATATATGTATACATGTACACGGTGTAATCAATACAGAATTTAAAGAGACACAACACATCCTTATTCTATTTTACCTTGACCCTGTGTCTCTTTGTTTATTCTTTAGTTGCTTGGTGACTGTCAAGTTTGAATTAAATCTCTTTCCTTTTCCTACAACCCTCACTTATTTGAGAAGGTGGCCAACAGGAATACTGGCTTTGTTATTTATGTTTCCAGCTCAGAAGCTGTCCCAGTAAAAATAAAGTGTCTTGGAGAAGAAATCATTGCATTCACAGAAATGGGCAGTGCCACCCTTTCCCTCATTCCCACCAGGGGTCAATGAAATTCAAATAAATATTGTGACTCATTTCTTGCTCAAAATTTCTTGCTTCAGTAAATCATAGCTTGATTTACTGAGTGACCTAGTAAAGAAGGCTTGGAACATAGTGAAATACAGGTGCACAATGGGAGCTGAGTTTAACCAAGGCTGATTTACTAACATCTTACAATTTAATGGCTTCACATTTTTTTTTTTCCACAGAAGTGTGTGTTCTTATGTCAATATGTGTTTTTGACACTAGAAGGACTGTAGCCACTAAATTTTTATACATCCTCTGTGTACCCTTTTCACTTGAAAATCAGGATTTATGAGCTGAAAATGAATTGCATATTTCATCCATACCGTAGTTTTTTATTTTAATTCAAACCTTACAACACCATCTCAACTTCTTTAGCTTCATCTAGGCTTCATGAGTTTCATTCTCATGGACACATTCAAATGCATAGGATTATTATTATTATTATTATTATTATTATTATTATTATTACTATTATTACTATTATTATTATTATTATTTTCTTCCATGAGTGCATTGCATTTTATTGGATAAAGAAAGTTAAAAAGGTAAAGTGGTGCATACAATTCCTGTAACTTCTTTCATAAATTTATATGGCTAATGAAGAATGCATCATTACTATATCTTGTGGAAGAACATTAAGACAAAAAACGTGTTGAATTCTATTGTATTCTGTTGTATTCGTGTCTGTGTTCTCAATGTTCTGCCACAAAAAAAACAAATTCCCTGCTTCCAAGGGAATGGGGGCATGAGTGTTTACCTCTGTATTAAAGGTCTTCCTGCGGGTGCAGGAAGTAACTACATTACTTCCTTAGTTCAAATCAGAAGTAAGCTTTTAAGGAAAACTCCAAATTATTTTCATTTGCTGCTCTTTGTTTGGATCATGAAGCAGTCTCAAGTGTGTGAGAATGATGCCTTTGAGATAAAATCAAGCTGAAAAGGCACCTGATACATTCAAGCCATAAATGGGCTTTCTGTACGTGCTACAGATTCAAACTAATCCAAACTAGAACCTCCCTAAAGTATATATAATATTGGTTTCATTTCCTCAATATCAGTTCTTTCATTCAACAGAGCCACTATTTGTGAATGCAGACATAGACCTGCTTTGTGGCAGACTGGGTGTGCTTTGAACCTGAATGGAGGAAGAGGATTCTGTTGTACAACAAATCCTGACATTCAGAAATTTCCAAATGACGCTGGAGCCTGGGTATGTTACACGCCCCCAAAACCTACTATGCTAAGATGACACATATCTGCAGGTAGACTTCTGCTTTGTCTTCAAGTCCTTGCTCTACTAGCTCACTCTGAGTCAAGCAGAAATTAACTTCAAGAAATTAGATGTCTTTTGACAAAATGAAAAAAGTTTGTGTTTTGGTTTAATGCTGAAACCAATAAATTTAAAGGGAAGTTTCTTTTTGCAAAAAAAAAACATTACAGATGATTCTTCTGGGCTTCTGAAGGAAGGGGAGATTTAGGGCTATCTGATTGCTCTGTCTAGACATGGAGCTGTCTGCTGCCACCACACTGGGGACCTATGTGGCTTCCTACTTGGCTTGGTCTCCTTGTGGAACAGCCCTGCTTTCACTGCTCCCTCACTGCTGGCTATGCTAAAATCTATTTTCAGCCTTCCCATCTCCTTGGAAAGTAACTTCTGAAACCCACTTATGTTCTTCACTGTCACAGGGCAAGCTGAAATGTGAGACAAGGTCTAGAGAGAGGATGTGATGGCCATCTGTAATTTGTAATAGAGTCGGGGTTGTGGTGTAGAAAATATATATATATAAAATGCATGTATACCTGAGTCACTGAAAATCCTAACTTCATGATAACACACCGGAGTTCTGAGGTATAGGATGAAACCTGCATTACCAAAGTATAAGGGAGCTTTTAACATAACAAGCTTATCCCTTGAGGGAAGGGATGTAGATGGTTGGCGATACATCCTATTTCCTTGTGCTCTGTATTTCTTCTTTATGAAGAGTGAAGTCTTGGCCTTGATTGTACCTCTGAACTCCCAAGGCTGGGTGAAGACCAGCTGTTCAAACAAAGCAGAAATGATGTCAACTACTGGCACATGGGAGAAAACACAGTGAAGAATTCTGGGTATGTAGGAACACTGAGATTTGACATTTTTACAAGGAAAGTAAATGCACAGGACATCCTAAATTCCTACTTATTAAAAGAATCTTGTTAAGAAATGAAGTACAGTGATAGAAATGTCTGACTGGATTTGTACTTTAAAATGAGGTTACCATAACACTTGATTAATGCTTTTTGAGTCATACTGCAATTGCAGTGCATATACATACTGTTCAAAGATTTATTATGCAGTAAAAAAGTCTCATTACAGAGATGTGTGGATATTCAGTGCTATATTAGCCTAGCCTCCTTTTAGCTCCGGGATAGATTTAAAACCCTGTTCTATACATTTATGGAAAGTTGACAATTCAAGTACTTCTGACAATATTAGGGACATTTATATATTTATGCTCTTAAAATTAGGAAAAGGACCAAAAAAAAAAAAAAAAAAAAAGCTTCTTAAATACCATTTTTTTGGTACTTATTTCTGTTTAATTATTTTGTTTGTGAGTTGTTTTTTTTGTTTTTGTTTGTTTGTTTGTTTGTTTGTTTTTCATTATCTTCTGAAATGTTTTTATGCATTTCAGTGCAAATTGGCTATCAGAAATCTTTTACTACTAAGATGATGGGTACATTATCTTCCATCTTTCTTGGGAATTTAATGGAAAAAAATCTGTGTGAGCATGGACTCATATGAATGTTTTAAATTCAACTTTTTCAGAGGGTTAAGGCCCAATTCAGATCACCTGTTAAACAAGTGAGTTGTAATTCATTGTTTGTAGTAATCTTGGTTTCTCTGTAACTCATTTTTATAGGAGTCTTCAGATTTCAAAATATTTTGAAAGAGGGCTTATTGGCAGTTTATAGACTTTATGTAATATGGTGGATGTCTTGTTACCTTCTTATCCCCACACTTATGATGAGCCCTCTCCATTGTCAGATGACTCACCATCCTCAAAGAAGTTGGATGAGACACAACTTTTGTGGACCAATTTGAAAAGAAGTCTTGAGAGCTTGAGGCATGTTCTATGAAGCAGTCACTCAAATTTAAGCCCAGAGTCCTCGAACTAGGTATAACTTCTTATATCTTAACATTTTCTGACAGAAGATAGCATCAGAATCTAGTGAGATATACAAAATTATTACATGATGAAACTAACATTTTGATTAACACTTTCCTCAGATTAGTTAATTTTGAAATTAATAACTGTTGAAATAGCTTGTCCTTGAGTGAAAAATGTAAATATGTGGTTAGACTTAAAAAAGTCTATCATATTTGATCAAACTATATGGCAAAGAACCTGTTATAACTGGTTTAAGAAAAACAACTAACCACCACCACCAATGACAAAAATAACAAATTGAAGTTGTTTCTGAAGGAAGTTTTTTTCTGAAGGAGAAATGAGTCTTGGGATCACATTGTTGACCTGGACATCTATGAGGAAAAGAATTATGTGAGCATGTCTTTGTTTCATCTGCCTAAGCCAACTTGATTTTTTTAACCAAATTTGTTAGATGAATGATGTTTGCAAGGACAATCAGTTCCTATAAGTTTCTTGAAAACAGAAAGTCAGGAAGGGAAGAGTAAAGGGTGAATTATACTATGGAGTATGGAGTATTGAGTATCCGCTACTATGGAATACAGGAGCGTTCACCTGTCTTTGAAATAATGGAGAATCTGGGGCTGGACTTCACATATTCTTGGCTACAAGCCACCATTCTCACATTAACAAGAAAACTTGTTTTTACTTTGTCTTCTTGTATGAATTTACTTGGTGGTGGATCTTAGCATTATCTAAAAGTAGATTTAATTTCCAATGAGCATGCCTGGATACTGTCAGTGCTGTCATAAGTTTTATCAAGGAAGAAAATATTTGCCCGAATATTTTTTAATCTTTGATAGAAGATATTTTCCATGAAGACTCCTCCCTCCCCATACCCATATTTTCTTACACTGTGTCTATTACACTAGAAGAATAGATTCGTGGAGACAGATAATTTGGTGAAGTGCAGGGCTGAGTTAAGTTTAACTTAGAGGCATTGAATAGGAGAAGAAAATGACACAAAGCTTGTTTCCACCTTTCAAGAAAAATCATTTCCCCTCATTCACTCCCATCCCTTGATCCCTCAAACTTTTCAGCCACATATACAACTTTCTCCAAGACCTTTCTCCAATGCCTCCAAGGTTAATATAAACCTTCTGCTATACCTGTGTGATGGATGGTACCTGCTGGAGTCACCAGTAATGATGAGTAATGTGTAGCAGGCTGATATGGCCTTTTTGTGAAATATTAAGTCTCCAAACCTGACTGCCACTTACAAGCAGCTATCCTCAGAGATCTGAAATCACAGTAAAAGATGGTGTGTATGTATATTGGAACTGGCTGTGATATTCCTCCCAGTACATTGTTAATGTTTACAACTCAATTGAAGACATAAGTAAAGCAGAAAATCACACTATTTATTCTTGGAATCGGTATTTCATTTTCCCAAAGAACAGTTAGAAAAGATGTGTTTCTTATTCTCCATGTTAGCTTTTCTTCACAGCCATCTGTAAACTGTCTATAAAAACAAAGAAAGCCTCTAACTAGAGAGCCTAAAGATGACAGTGTGTAGAGTCTCTGATGTGCTCTTCTGTCACCAGGAACATTTTCCTCTAAGTTTGTTTATGTACTCCCTCTGGTTTTGCCTGTAGAGTTAACACACATGAAATATTTCCTGGAAATAACAATATGCTGTAAAGCCTTTATAGTTGAAGTATTTTTTATTTTTTTATTTTTTTGCCCTTGGCAAATGGCACTAGGGACTTTTTTGCTTTGAAATGCTAATGAAGACATTTTTCTTTAAACGATATCGGTCTAAATCCTGAAGCCAAAGAGTTTTTTGTTTGTTTGTTTGTTTGTTTTTCCAAGTAAACAGTAAATGAATTAAAATATATGATTTAAAAAATTAATCTTCCTTCCTCCTGTGGACCTCATCTCACATCCTCCAAAAATTACCTCAACAATTTTTGTTTTGCTACCTGTATGGGTCATTTTAAAACTTTTTTTTTTTTTTTTTTTTTTTTTTCCCCCTCCAACGATTCACATAAGAAAATATTTGGTTACTTATTTCAAGAGAAATCATGAGTGTTCTGGATAGTTATTTTTGTCATAGCACTAGCAGCACTCTAGAACAAATAATCCATAAAATGCCTTTATACATAAAATGTGTTCCCTATCACTCTTATTCTCTCCAATCCTATTTTTAATTATTTTTAAATATTAACTTCTAAATGTGGCTAATTTTTAAATAAGCATAAAGTTTATGGAATACCCTGTCAAATGTTTCCACTAGCTGATTTAAAGCTGGGCTATATATTAGATCTAATAATTTTTCAACAGAACTGTTTTATTTGGAAGGGTGTTTAATAAAAGTTAATATTTCTAATTAAGTCTGAAAGGAAAAAGGAAGGGAATTCATTGTTGTGATTCTGGAAGAAATGAAATCCTGAAGGTTTTAAATGTTTCATGGAAACTTAGATTTTGTAGCTTTATCTGTCTAATAGCTGTACAAGAGTCTAATCACCTTCTTTATTAAAAAAAAAAATATATATATATATATATATTTAACAACACATCTGGTATTTACTTTCTTATATCTTTTTTAGAGCTTATATTAATTGAAGTCTGATAACTTAGCTGTACCTTACAACTAAGAACCTTAGTTGTACCTAAAGCTGTACCTGCACTGCAAAATGATTGGTATGCAGTGATTGTTGCCCTGATAGAAGAAACAATGATTACTGTTACAGGTCAGTGAAAATAAAAATATTACCTTAATTTCATGTTTTTGAAAGCTAAGGTGTTCAGAAATACTAGAAAGTACTAGAAAGGCAATCAGATCTGGTATTTAGTATAGAAAAGCATAACTGCATGTTATACACAGTAGTGCTCTAAGTGTTATTTCCGTAAGTATGGAAAAAAAGGATTTGTAATCTAATATTGAAACACTTCAACAATTTAATTACTTTGATCATAAGAAGATGTGAAGAGAAGAAGAGGAAGAGAACTTATTCTTGCATCACTGACAGCTTAAACCAAAAATGAATAGTAGATTTCTAACTAAGATTTTAGAAAACTTCCTGCTTGCAGTGAAGATCATTCATCTGATACCTATAAACAGTTTGAACAGAGCTACTTATGTATCACAATATTGGTCTACCAAGTAAAATAATTAAAAATTATTGGATATTCTGCCAAATTTACCATAAACATTGTCCAATAAAGTGCATGTGTGCACACACACACACACACACACACACACACACGACCAAGTATTTTTAATACTAGAAGATCTCCTGGTTTCCAAATTTGAGAGATTAGCTGCATTACAATGTGCCCTTCACGATTGTCATTGTAATAAACCAGGGTGTTCTGGGAATTTTCTCTCATCAGTACAGTTCTCAGTGGCCTTCACTGGTAATGACCATGTGATAGTGTGTTGTATGAGATTCATGTTGTAACATTTCTCAGGAATTTGCCAGACTGTCTTGCTGGTATTTACCATAGTGCTGCAGAATGAGGCATTGAGGAGGAGGGGGCTGGGGAATAAACATTCTACAATTTCCTTTCAGAACATTTACAGATATTTTTTCCAGCTCAACATGTATGTTTTGGAGGCAGGAGAAGGCCTGGGCACTCAGATTGTTGTCTTAAATGAAATTCCAATCAGTATAAAGGCTGGCTCTCTAGACAGCCATTAACTTGAAGGTGTGCCAGACAAAAACGTGCAGCTTTGTTAAACAAAT
Organism: Oxyura jamaicensis; assembly: GCF_011077185.1. Taxonomy (NCBI): domain Eukaryota; kingdom Metazoa; phylum Chordata; class Aves; order Anseriformes; family Anatidae; genus Oxyura; species Oxyura jamaicensis. Next base: position 106,658,915 of record NC_048893.1, on the reverse strand, counting down.
GAAAGCCAGGTTATGAATGTGCAGCCTTGAAATCAGAAGGACAGAGTTATCTATGCGAACATGTTTTGATGTACATACATGAAATTAAATGAGAAATTATGAGGTTTTTGGACAAAGACATTTCAAATCTAGAAACAAGTACTGTACTTAAATGAACATTTATCAGGAGACCTCATTTAGGCATCAAAGTCTGACACTCGCAGAAGTTTTTCTTTTAAAATCCCTGTAAAGTGTCACAATTGGCACTATCTATCCATAACATCTCACTGTTGGAATATTAATTTAGAACTGATTTAATCTCCTGGTATGGTTGTTTGCTAGCCTTAAATTTTAATTCTCTTGGTATAACATTAGTGTCTGAGATCACAGCAAGTATCCTTGAATCTGTTTAGCATTGCGGAGTAACTGGGCCTGAGTGGCTCACATTGAGTAAAAACTCAATGCAGAACACCTATGTTCTTTCAGAAGAACAAAGAGAACTCTTAAGAATACAGAGGGTTTTACTTATTAGTATATTTCCTAGGCTAGGGCAAAAACAAGAGCTCAGCTCTGAGATCTCCTGCAGAAGTATGCAACATACAGCTGCCTGCTGCTGAAGATAAAAATAATTTTGCTGAGGTAATACTCATCACAGGACATCTTTCTATTATTTGTCTTTTTACTTGCTGTCTTGCTGTCCAGTTAAAAATAGCTATACTTATTTATTTATTTATTTATTTATTTTTTAATGCATGTGTTATTTCAAGAATTTGTCAGAAGAATTCTGATTGCTAGTTTATTGCCACATGTTGTTTGTCTACAGATTAAAGTCATAAATCAAGCACTTTGGTTCAGTTTATATATTAAAAGTAATTTCCAAAATCAGCACAAGACTTACAGGAATTAGAAAAGAATTTCTTAAAAATTTAACATAAACAATGCTGAGAGTAAGCACATTCTGCATGGTCATGAGACAAGAAATACTGCTTTTCATCTAGGTATGTGTATGATGTCTACAACTATAACTGAAGCTATCTCAACAATATCACAATAAAATTAAGCTTACCTCAATTTCTGAGGTTAAGAAACTCAGATAAACTCTGTGGATAAACTCTGTGAATTAGGGAATTTCATAAAGAAGTCATGCAGCAGATCTGAGAACCGAACCAGAACCTGAGTTTGAGATAATTACTGTATTCATAAGCACATCCATAATCAGAACAGTCTGTTTTAAAGACCTTTTGTTCTTGTTGCTTTCTTTTTTGTCAGTCTGCTTGTCATCAAAAATGAACCGAATAAGGAATTGAATGCAAAAGGAAGTACAGAGATGGATTTTTTACAGCAAATTCAGATGTCTTTAATCTATAAAAGACAAAACACTATACCACAGATTATTAGAGGAATTAAATAGTTATTTCAGAATGAACTGATTTTATCCTACGGTGTAGTAAGTGGACACTTCAGTACACTCTTGCCAGTACTTATATTTTGGATGGAAATTGAGGTCAATATCTTAAATATCAGTTTGTTTTTTACCAGATCAGCCAACTGACACACTGTATTTCCTCCCCCACACCATGGTTGACTGGTCTTTTCCCGCAATCAGGAAAAACATTACTTTCCCATCAAACTTTTAAGTAAGCATACATGAGGTTCATATTTACCGCATTAACTACACAAATTTGGAACTAAAGTGAATATTCTCAGTTTGTGATACTTGAAAAGGAAAGCTTTTGTGATGGTTGAGCTCAGAAAATTGGGGTGTTTACTCCCCAGACAGGAGTTTGGAAGGTCAAATTTTCCACCCAGGAAATATTTTTTTCCAAGTTCAACACTGAAAGCTGTATTTATAGTTAGGAGGTAAAGGCTGGATGTATCATTTTAAAGAAGAACATTTGAAATCCCTTGACAATATTCACCAAAATTTTAGCCTTTTTTTTTTTTTTTTTTTTTTTTTTTTTTTTCTTTTTAATTATTTGGCTCAGACACTTAACTGATGAAACACCTTTTCCGGAACAACATTTTTGAGTAAAACACTCTGACCTTTTCTTGGGATTTCAGTAACCTGTATTTAGACCCACACTCTGTGGCTAGACTGTGGCTTCAAACCATTGCACACATTGAAGACTGGAAGAGTCCATCATGGAGAAACTTTGCAATAACAGTTCCTGGAGGTGAAACCTCAAATCTCCTCTGACTGTACCACCCTTTATCACTGACAGATGTGCAGTGGGGATGTAGAACCTCCCTTCTGGTGTTTTAAATCCTCAGGCTGGGAGGAGTGTTGTCCAAGTATTGGAGCCAGAATTGCCATGCTCAAAATCTGGATCTACCTGTTGTTGGCTCATGGCTTTGTGACCTTGAGAAAGTGCATCTCTTCTGCTTAAATTCATGTTGCTTGCATTTCCGGTTTTGTTGTGAGATTTCTGGGATCACCAATGCTTATTAATAGGTCTGGAGGTCAGTTACTTCAGTTACTTTTTTAATAATAATAATAATAATAATAATTCCCATCAATATCAGTATTCACCTTTTAGATGTTACATGGTAGAAATCAAAAGATTATATTTACTTGTGGAGAGTACACCAGAAGTTGACTGATGAGGCAGAAACTTAATACATACCCCCATGACCCAGCCTAGTTTCTTAGAGGAAGACTGTCTGAAAAAGGAATGTTGCTTGCTTTTGTCTCTTGTCTGCTCATCCTCAGTCATCTAACTCCTCTGACATGCTTATTTCTCAATCATTTTGTCCTTTTCAGTACTATCAGTGCCATAGAGGACTGTGGGTGGTGAGTGACAGGGGAGCTTTCTTCGCTTAGTTCACTAGTGGGCTTCAGGTACACTTCTTCCTTTATATGGCAGGAATGGAGTGCAGATGTAGTGTTACCATAACGCACTTCCATTTTAATAATTGAGCATTCTTTTTCCTTTTCTTGTGAGATCTGTAATGCAAAGGGATCTAAACTCTGTAATAATTGGAAATGAATCAAAGGTTGTGCAGGTTGTGCAAAAAAAGGTAATACAGACCGTACTTGAGGAAACATTGAGGAGGCTGCAACATTGTTCTACTCTGTCCTAAAAATTAGACCCATTGTTGAATGGGAGCATCAGCCACTTCTTTGTACCTGGTTGTATTTAAACAAACATTACAAGGAAGTCGGTATAAGTACAGATCTGCAGGAGAAGAAGAGTGGATAAAAAGTTTCACTTTTTGTACACAACTATAAGAGAGTGAAAATAAAGTGACCCAGAAAACAAAGATAGAAGGGAATCTTCCAAAATCAGGTTGAAGGAATTATGATACAGAAGCAATGACTATTTAAAGTCTGCTGGTGTTTGACATTATGTTTACCTATAGGAGATGTTAATCTGAGATATTTTTTTCACTCTGTTTTGCTTCAAGATCTACATGGCTTAAGCTGGAAGCAAATATTTCTCATTGTATTTAGTGTAATTTCCCATGAAAGACTTGTTATTTAGAGAAGTTTTGATTTCTAAATGTATTCCTAGAAATTGCAGGTCAGCTCTTTTAAAAAGTTTATTGTGTAATAGATTACTTATTCTCATTTATCTTTACAAGACAGAGTGGAATAGTTATTCATGCTTTATATTTCCCCACAGAAAACCTAATATCATTTCTAAATAGAAGTGGAGAATAGATCCCGTGGTCCTCTGAGACTCATGTTTGAAGTTTTGTCCCTAACTTTGCATCCAAGTCTTCTGAGTCACTCTAACTGTACAAAGTCTATTCATTTTCAAAATGTCTTACTAAAAAACTTCAGGTACTTCATGACAGGCTCTTTCAAGAGCAATATATTCTTTCAAGGAAAATATTTCTTGGAGGTGGAAATGATGGTTTGGTTTTCTGTGTTGCGAAAACTTTAGATGATCAAGTTTTGTTTACTTCACTTTTTTTTTTTTTAATTGTACATCTCTTCCTGTAATGAAAAAAAAAAAAAAAAAAAAAAAAAAAAGAGTAGACTCTTCTCCTTGAGTTCAGCTGATATTAAAATAATTGTCAGTATTCAAAAAAAAATAAAAAAATAATTAAAAAAAAATGTATTTCTTTCCCATTCATCTTTCATGATGAAAAGGAAAGGTAATGTGGTAGAGTGCATTGATATTACATTTGGACACAAGATTAATTATTGTTTCTGACCCAGCAATGATTTGGAGTAATCAATTAAAAAAAAAAAAAAAAAAAAAAAGAAGAAAAAAAGAAAGAAAGAAAGAAAGAAAAAAACAAATCAATAAAGCCAGCTAAATCACTTCATCTACTTCTGTTCTACCTATCTGCCTTATGCCATATGACTCTGTCATAATTACCTTGAGACAGAGATATTTTCTTACCAGGTGTCTGGAGCCTAGAACAATGCACCCCCCTGAAATGAAACTCTCCTACAAGGGAACAATTTTGATTGTTCCTACAATTATTCTGTCTACATACACAAATCCTTAGGAATCATAGAATCATTAAGGTTGGAAAAGACCTCAAAGAACATCTTGTCCAACCATCACCCTACTATCAATGCCACCCACTAAACCATGTCCCAAAGCACCTCGTCCAATCTTTCCCTAAACATGTTGGGGGATGGTGATTCTATGACTTCCCTGGGCAATCCATTCCAATGCCTGACTAATCTTTCTGAGAAGGAATATCTCCTAATTTTCAATCTAAACCTCCCCTGGTACAACTTGAGGTCATTACCTCTAGTACTGTCACTAGTTATCTGCAAGAAGAGGCTGTACCCCAGCTCCCCACCGTTTCCTTTCAGGTAGCTGTAGAGAGCAATAAGGTCTCCCCTGGGCCTCCTCTTCTCCAGACTAAACAACTCCAGCCACTCTTTATAGGAATTATGTTCCATGCCCTTCACCAGCTTTGAAGCCCTTCTCTGGACACGTTCTAGGGCCTCAATGTCTGTCTTGTACTGAGAGGCCTAAAACTGACCACAGTACTCAAGGTGCCACCTCACCATAGCAGAATAGAAGGGGATGATCACCTCCCTGGTCCTACTGGCTACACATTTCTTGATATGTCAGGATGCTGTTGGCCTTCTTGGCTACCTGGGCACACTACCAACTCAGGTGAGCATCAGTCAGCTCCCCCAGGTCCTTTTCCTCTGTACAGCTTTCCAGTCATTCTGCCCCAAGCCTGTAGAGTTGCATGGGGTTGTTGTGGCCAAAGTGCAGGACCCAGCACTTAGCCATGTTGAACCTCATCCCATTGGCCTCTGCCCATCAACCCATCCTGTCCAGGATCCTCTGCATGGCCTTCCTATCCTCCGGCAGATTGACACTTCCCACCAGCTTGGTGTCATCTGCAAACTTTCTGAGGGTCCACTCAATTCCCTTATCCAAATCACCAATAAAGATATTAAAGACAATGGGCCCCAACAATGACCCCTGGGGAACACCTCTGCTGATCTATCACCAGCTGGATTTCAATCCATTCACCACTACTCTCTGGGCCCGGCCAATCAGCCCATTTTTAACTCAGAGAAGTGTGTACCTGTCCAAGCCGGGCTGTCAGCTTCTTCAAGAGAATACTGTGGGAGACCGTGCCAAAGCCTTGCTGAAGTCTAGGTAGACTACATCAACAGCCTTTCCCTAATCCACCAGGTGAGTCACATGGTCATAGAAGGAGATGAGTTTGGTCAGGCAGGACTTGCTTTTTATGAACCCATGATGACTGGGCCTGATCAACCACATCATCTGCCTGAGCAATACTTTTATCTGACTCTCCTCAGAGATATTGTTTCCATTCATTCCTCTCTGGTGGTCCTATACTAATTTTCCAGAGAGGATCTTGTTTCTGACCTTCAGAGTTTGCATGGCATTTCAAATAAGGTCTTTTGTCATGACACCTGCTTCCTAACCTTGCGTGTATGGCTGAGTGACCAGCCAAGAAAGACATGACATGAAGAAGCATGTAATGGCCCCATGGTCTGATCATGGGCCTTCCAATTTCAGCTGACCTTAGCAACTTTCATACTGCTTTGCAAAATAAATTGGAAACAGGGATAGAGGATGGTGTTCCATATTTGTCACTTCCAAGTCCTATACCATTTACTGATACTAATCATCCACTTGATGGTGATCTTTCATGTGAATTCTTACAACTTTAATGACCTGGAGGATTAGTTGTTTAATGATCCAGAAGGATTAGTTCATTCTATGAAATGTATTCAGTATTGCAACATTTCCATCTTGCTTTGTCAGTGGTCATTTTCCGACAATTTTTGAAGTTGTTAACAAAATGGTCAAAAACACCTAGGGTAAATAACAGGAAGTGTTCAGGACACTTTTATAGGGAACATCAGTTCAGGCTGTTGAAGAGAGTTCTATAAAATAATTAACTCAGGTAATTAACAACAGCAAAGCAAATTTGGTGCAGACTATGTTGTCTTGTTTCTTAGTAGGTGAGACTACCAAGGTACTATGGTTTGAGGACAGAGGACTTTTCTTCAGTCTCTTGTGTTCAGTGTGTTATGTCTGGATAAATGATATGTTTATTGATCCAGAAAAGCACTAATAATAATAATAATACCTAGAGAGATTTGGGTTTGAGCATTTTGCCTTTGCTTCTTCTTAAAACATTACATTGGAAACTAGATGTAGTACTATAAGCTTTGGGTCATTGAGAAGTGTAGATTTCTCTTTACTTTTCTTACCTTTCTATTACGTTCCACTTCCAAGGGATTATTATTACTAGTATTATTTTTAACATGATGCACAATAATATGAGATGGAAGGAGAGAAGGAGTGATCTCAAATATTTTTATGCAATGGGAAAATATTTTTCCTCCTTGTTTCCAGGCAGAAAGAAGATTTCTGACAGGAGTCTTTATTGCATGCATTAATAACAAGATAGAAAAGCAGTACTGAAGTTTGTGTTTTTCATATATCCTCAACCTGCACTGAGAAGCAACACTATAAAACAACGAATATACCAGGAAAGAGATTGCTAGGAAAGTTGTGTAATCTCATATACACATCATTATGGAGCAAGTTAAGATATTGGACTTCAAATTACTTGACAGCCTTGGGGGAAATCAAACTTTAGCTTCTGGGTTGGCAATTGCATGAAATGTAGCCTTTTGTGTCATCCTGTCACCCTCCTCCTCCCACCCCACCCCCCAGAAAAAATAAAATAAAATAAAAAATCTTTCTTTTTCATATATCACAGATGAGACTTTTAACTTCAAGTAAGTCTGAAGGCACTTGAACTTTTGAATATTTTCTCTAGCAATTTATTTGCACTGAGCACTGAGCACAGAAGTCTGAGACAAGAACAAATACAGACTAAAATGCACCATAGGTCTAAGCCAGAAGCTTTGAACTCAGGTACAAATGAATCATTTCTAAATAATCTGGCCCACACAATAGAACATTTGGGTGAATTACTTCTTGTGTGGGCTTGTGAATGATGAGGAAAAAAAAAAAAAAAAAAAAAAATCCATGTTCTTCTTAAACCAGGGAGGCAATCCAGTGAAGATGTTTGAAATGCTAAGGACTGATGTAAATGTTTCAGGTTTGGCCTGCCATGGGATGATCAAAGCGCCTGTTAAAGTCTGCAGTATGCTTTGGTTTAGCAATCACCCCCATTATCTCTTATTTTGTACCAGATACATCATAGCTATCATTTTGTCTCGTCCTGTCAGTGTCTACATAGCTGATAGAAAATAAAAAACAAAATGCACTCTTTTAGGTTTTGTTATTTAAATGTGTTACTTGAATGCCTGCAAAGATTAGTTGGAGGTTAGGGAGTAGGAACCAAACACTTATGGCAGCTTAAAATCTTCACATTTCTGGTAATCGCCACATGACAAGAGTAAGAGAGCTTTCCCTGGATGCTCTCCAGGCGCTGACCCCTGTTCAATGTGAAATGTTGGGCGTGAACAAGCTGCTATGTTCATAAAGGTAACGTTTTTTTATGTAAAGCATCTTCAAACTGCTCTAAAACCAAATACTGGTGTGGGAAGCACCATCTAAGTAATGATTCACCCTATTGTGTGGATTTCTCCAGGAAGTATGCTTGCAGGAGGAAAACCCTTATTTTGCATAAGGGGCAATGAGTCTTCCTTCGTGCTAAAAGTGAATTACTTTTTATGTTTCACTTTCATTGTGGTTGCTCTGGTGAAAAGGTGAAGTTTTCTACCTGTTACCTCCAGAGCAAGACTAATTAATTCCTAACACTGTGAAAGTTAGTGATTGGCAGCCAGTGTAGCCTACAGGCACTGAATGCTCCAGAAACCTATGTTTCTTTAAGACAGTTGTTCTATCACCTTCCTGTGTTATCTGCCTCCTTCTTCCCAAAAGCACAAGATATATTTAAAATCAACTTCCCACAGTGGTGACCAGTTTCCATAGTCACTCATCACTGATGGATATGACGAGGAGGATTCCACTGCACTGCAGTTTCCAAGGCAATAGGTTGAAGTCAATTTGTTTAATTTCTATAAACCAACTGTACAGATGATCTCATGATGTTCTTGAAGAAATCAGGCCGCTGGGCCCAGAGGTTCCAAGCCATAATGTTATCCTTTATTATTTTTGAATTAACATTTAATGTAAATTAATAGCTTTATCCAAGATTAACAAAAAATAATTCCCCGTGTAACTTGAAGAATTTCAATTGAGTTGCACAAAGCGTGACTTTGGCCCACTATATGTTTTCTCTGAAGATGTGAATCATCTCTAACACAACTTCAGTGATTTAACATTTTGGGCAACAGATCGATGTAAGCAGTTTTACAAAACCTCAGCAGCCATCAAAAATTCTCGTAGCTGCTATTTTTTTTTTTTTTTTTTTCAAAACCACATAAATGTCTTACAGTTGTGCAGAATGAAACATCAGGCCACAGAACTTATACAGCAAATTCATAAACATCTGATTTTAAAACATCACTTAGAGCTGAAGTTTCTGGCAGTAACTTTCCTCTAAAATTAAAAGCCTCTTTTTCCTAGGACTTACTGTTGTGATTTTGAATGTGATCTATCAGGTCGTCTGTCTACATCATTCTCCTTCTGTTCACATTTTGTCTTCAGTGTGATCTACACTGTAAATAGCTCCTTGTCTATTACACTCGATGTATTCAGTCTGATTTCCCAGAAACTACAGGCTGCAGTTAAAATGTAAAATGTTGTGCCACCATGTAAATTCAATTCTGTGGTGATAAAAAATTCAATGTTTTTGTTGTAATGCAGCATTCAAGCTTTCTAAGTAGATTTCCATTACTTTCTTATACATATATCAAAATGCTTTTATTTGGTTTTCATTGTGAGTGACACCATCATCATTTTTTCTCATATGTGGATATATATTATTATTGTAAATATTTAATCCCTACATGTACTAAAATTACTTTTATTGCATTTAGATGTAATAATGCAAATGTACCAGGACAGTAACATAGTATTTTAGAACTTGAACTCATCAACAAATATGTTAGAGAAAGCATTTAGATTGTGTTCTCCAACAGCAAATGTCTTCAGCAGAATTAATAAAGGAAATAAATACTTTTAAACCAAAGAGATCTCTATGGAAAAATGAAAAATTATATAAATTATTTGAAAAACAAACAGAACACTTCTCTCTCTCTTTCTCTGAAGAACTGTTTATTGATAGAACTAGTTAAAATTCACCATCCTTGGCTCCTTGAGAAGTTTGCCCCTTCTTCTTGATATAGTAATTAAAATTATAACAAATCTCAGTATCCACTGCAAAGTATAGTTTGTAATGCTGAAGGAAAGAAATAACAGGGGATCCTCATTTTCAGACAATGCTACCACTTGGAGGAAAAAAAAAAAAAAAAAAAAAAAAAAAAAAAAAAAA
>NC_048893.1:106562409-106648999 GCF_011077185.1 Oxyura jamaicensis | reverse complement strand
AAAAAAAAAAAAAAAAAAAAAAAAAAAAAAAAAAAAAAGGTGTTCCTTCCTCTTTTATTTTGAAGATACAGTGAATAAAAAATGATTTAAAATGCTATCAGGTTGTCCCAGCAACTCTACAGCTCTGTTGTAAGAAATGAGTACAACTGCAGCATCTGTTGAATAATTGATTACCCAGTTATGGACCAATGCTTCAGACTTTTTAGACAGATCTATATGTTTTTTGTTTTTAAGGGGCATTTTATGTAAGCAGAAAGTCTAATAGGTCTCTTCCTGTGTTCAGAGGAAAATATGACTTATAGCTACAGTAAAAACTTGCCAGTAACTGTTCATTAAGTCATAATTTAGTTACAAAAGGATCATTTCCTTTTTAAAGGGAAGTCCTTAATTTGGAGGGAGCCTGATTCAAACTAAGTCCCAGAAAATTATTTCTAAACAGGAAAGAATGAAAGAGGAATTCATCACTTCTTACTAGGTGTTTCGATATCTGTGGTGAGTCACAATTAAAAATATTTAAAAATATATTTATGAGAAAATGGGTTTTATTATAAGTATTTGAGATATTCTCCATGAATTCAGAAGGAATTACAATAAAGAAATTGTATGTCAGAGCCCATTCAGACACTGGATGACACCGAAGTCATTTCATTAAAGGAAAGTAATGACTAAAGAACTCTGATACACTTCTTCAAGCTACAGGGTAAGAAACAGTACCTTTATCTCACAAATGAAAGAGATATGAAAGCGAGAATTTATATGTTCAGGTTATCATTATATAATCACTTTTACTCATTATATAATCACCATGTACTTTAAAACTTTTGTTTTTCTGATACAGAAGTAATATTAATAATTTATTTTTTTTTTTCAGAATACCCTTACTGCTCTGCACCAAATAATAATAATAATAATAATAATAATAATAAAAACACAGATTTGAAAGCAGCATAAATAATTCAAGCCTGTATTTTGATGAGCTGGTACTATTCTAAGTTTAAGATACTGTACTCTATTTTTTTAACCTCTTCCATAGGCATCTTTTAACATCCACTATGTGATGACTTTTCCTCCCACTAAATGAAGTGGATTTTTTTATATATTTTTTTCTTAGTCCCATAAAATTCTCTTTAACTTCTGCTGAATTTTAACAAAAATGTCTAATGCTCTCTTTCTCGGAAAAACAGAATCAACAAACCATAATGATAATTTTTATACTGAAAAGTCAAGGTTGTCCAACCCTATGGTAACAGTTTTTATACTGCACATAGATACTATTATAAACGTTTTTTTTTAAAGTTGGGTTTGAGCAGCTGTCATTCTGCCTCATACACTATAGCAAATATAACACTAGACAAAAGTCCAGAAATACAATAATATAGAATAATTCTTCCCCTATCCACAAACGCTGTAACCGTTTCATAGGATGCAGAAGGAATTAATTCAAGTGCTAGTGTTTAAATGTATCCTTATTATTCTAATTATTTATCCAAATAGTATATTGGAATTGCAAGTCAAAGATTCAGAATTTAGTAAACACTAAACCCAAGATTAGTTACATCAGTCTGCTTCACTTTTCCTTTGTCTTTTTTGCCTTTCAGTCTCCTCTTCCCAGTGATTCCTTCTCAGTATCCTTTCATCAAAATAAACATTGGCATTTCCTTGGCCCTTGGCTTTCCACTTCTTACTTTGCAAAACTGAGTAACGTTTTTAGCTAATGATATTCCTATCTGTGCTTTAAGTTTTTGTGTCTCTGGAGTTATAGTGTTACATGCAGCTGATTCAGCAAAGAACACCTAGAAAACATAAACTAATTATCAAGTTTTTTACAAACTTATCTGGGAACAGTTATTTTCTGTTTGAATTGCAGTAACATTTAAGACAGACTTTTATAGGAAGAGGAGTAAGTGGATTTCTGATTTGGTGGTGGTGTCACAACAAATACCAATATTTTACCTCAAATCATGAAGGTAGTGGAACTTTTGCATAATTTGAGAAATGGAGGCAGTGGAAGGAATGTAATTAAAGGAAGTGTAGGGTCATTAAGTGTAAGACATGGTAACCTCAAAAGTAATGTCTATGTCTATTCAATTAAGGTCTTATTTTTTCTAAACCCACTAAAATTGCAATTACTGTTTTAGCTAAAGGAAGATGGGGATTACATTAAGATTTCTAATCAAGCCAGTAAGCTAAATACCTATGGTCTTGGTTGAAATTAATTGGTAATAATAGCTTATTAATTATGCATATGATTTTCGTCCTCTTTTACTACATATTAAAGCTCCATTGAATATAAGGGCATTTGGGGGAATAGGAGGCATTGCAGTTTTCTCAGTGCAATTTCTTTAGTTAAATATTTTAATAAATAGACAACTTTTAGTAAATAGGTAGAACACAACTTCTTCCCGTCTTGCCTGTTTTGCTGCAGTATGTTCCCTCTCTTTCAAGTATTCTGATCTGCAGCACATCTTTTGAGGGTTCAGTTATCCGCTTCAAGATTCATTCTTTATTCACCAAAGATTTCCATCTGATGCCCCGATTTCCATGGCCTGAGATATATGCTGACCTATTCCTTGGTTGCCTGGGTGAGTTGAATGCCAAAATGTGTTACAGCACCTACTGTCAATCTGGGTGCTATCTAGAGGGCTCTTCAACACTCTCTGAAGAGTCAGCGCTGAGATGACACCAAACAGCCAAGACTGCACTTAGAATCATAGAATCATAGTCATAGAATGCTTTGGGTTACAAGGGACCTTAAAGACCATCTAGTTCCAAATCCCCTGCCACGGGCAGGGACACCTTCCACTAGACCAGGTTGCAAAAAGCCCCATCCGACTGGGCATAAAACGCTTCCAGGAATGAGGCATACACAACTTCTCTGGACAATCTGTGCCAGTGACTCACTACCCTCATAGCAAAGAATTTATTCCAAATATCTAATCTTAATCTTTTTTTTTTTTTTTTTTTTTTTTTTTTTTTTTAAGTTTAGAACCATTGTTCCTTGTCCTACCACAACACTCTATAACAAAGATATGCACACCATCTGCTCACCCCCCCGACCCCCCCCAGCTTTCTCATAGGACTCCTTTAGGTATTGGATGGTCTCTCTGGAGCTTTCTCTTCTCCAGGCTGAACAACCCTAACTCTCTCAGCCTGCGTTCGCAGAAGAGGTTCTCCCTTGGGGCCGTCCTATGGATTTGTTCTAATAATCCAATGTCCTTCTCGTGCTGGGAGCCCCAGGGCTGAACACAATATTCCAGGTGGGGTCTCACAAGAGCAGAACAGAGGGTAAGAATTGCCTCCCTTGACATGCTAGCAATGCTTCTTTTGTTGCAGCCCATTATACAGTTGTCCTGTATGTGCAATTGCTGGCTGATGTTGAGTTTCTCATCGACAAACACCCTGAAGTCTTTCTCATCAGAGCTGCTCTCAATCCATTCTCCACCCATCCTGTAATTCTGTTTGGGATTGCCCCAGCCCAGATGCAATGCCAGGTGCACATGTCATAGCTGTGTTTCTTACAGATGATGGACCAGGATAACAGTGGGATGCACACTTATTCTTTTCTTCCTCTCACATTAGTAGAATGGAGCATGAAGTCATCATTAGCAGCCAGCAATCATTGATGCTACCTTAAACATGGAAGGCAGTGGATCTTCTTGTAGTGTTAAAGCTACGGTTTTTAGTTGCAACTGTTCTCAGAAAACTAGATCCAACCCTCTGTGTACCTCTGTGGGATGCAAATATGATGGGAATTTCTGAACTTCAATAATGCCTCAAAAACACAAAAATGGGTGGGTGGTAATGCATAACTGGGGTCCACTGAGGAAAAAAAATGTATTGCTTTTTCTTGATTAAGTGAAAACAGAAATGTCTTCAGGGGCCCATTATAATGATATTCATCAGATGTTAAATAAATTAGATCACAAGAGGGTGGTAACACTAGCACTAGATATGTTGCCAGTCCAACTGGATTCACAACAGCTGCAGACTAAACATTATTCACACCGTTCCGGCCTTGTAGCACTTTTCAGATATGTCAAGTTTTCCAGTTCTTCAAAACCAGTTAATCTGCTATTTGATTCCTGGTTTACACTAGAGACAGTTTGACTCATCAGTAAGTTATCTTCAGGCTGTAATGCTGAGGGATTATAAATAATTCCCATTATAAATATTAATACCATTACATATTTTTTTTTTTTTCTCAAATATATATATACTGCTATAATTAAATTATCTAAGTTAGAAACCATTCCTATTTTACCAGACAGAATACAGTTCTAGATCGGGCAGATCCATCTGGATTAATCTTAAGTCCTCCTTGACACTGTAATTTTTAGCCATTTCAATCTAATATGATAATACTGAAAGAGGATTTTTTTTTTTTCCCTTGGCATGCTTCTGCAACTGTTCTGAAATTTGATAACATTAGTTGAGAGAATTATATGTTAAAAGAAACATGACCTGCTAGAATATTATTTGATCTACTGATATTTCAGAATTGTGCATTAGATTACAGGTTAATATTATTTTGTATATTGACACACTAATATGAATTCTGCACAATGGCAATTATCCAATGCTTTACATCGAGGTTTTTACAATCCATTTGCAAATAATTGGCCACCTTAAAAATAAATAAATAAATAAATAAATAAATCTTTCTTGATAATCAGCTGATCTGAACCAGAAAGAACTAAGTTAGGTTAAAGGAGGGTAATATACAATTCATAATAATAATAATAATAAATACTTATGATGGTAGTCTCAAAATTTAGTTACATTTTGCATTTTATGATATCATTATTTTTTTTTTTCCTTTTTTTTTTTTTTTCCCCAACACTTCTGTACTTCTGTACACTGAAATTCTGCAAGCCCTGAGAAAGTGATGAAGTAACTAATCCTGGTACACATTTCCAAAGACATAAATGACAAGAAGGTGATTGGGAGTATTCAGCATGGAATTACAGAGGGGAAATTGTGCTTTTCCAAACCAATAGCCTTTTACAATAAGATGACTATCTTGATGGATATGAGAAGAGCATAGGATGCTGATCACCTTGATTTTAGTAAGGTTTTTGACACTGTTTCTATTATTATCCTGATAGACAAGCTGACAATGTGTGAGTTAGGTAAGTGCATGAGAAGGACTGAGACCTGGCTGAATGGCTGAGAGTTGTAATGACTGGCAAAAAGACCAACTGGAGACCAGTCATAAGTGGTGCACTATAGAGACTGAGACTGGGGCAAATGTTGTTTATTATTTTCACTGATGGACTGGAGGATGGGACAGAGTACACCCTCAGCAATTTTGTAGATGATGGGAAATCAGAAGTGACCAATACACTAGAGTGCTGTGCTGTCCTTTGGACAGACCTCAACATGCTTGAAAAATGGTCTGACAGCAAATGGTCTGTCATGAAATGCAAGAACAGAAAGTGCTCAGTCCTGCCCCTAGGGACAAACAACTCTATGCTCCAAGACAGGCTCAGGACTGACCAGCTGAAAAGTATTTCTGCAGTGATGGACCTTAGTGTCTTGGTGGACACCATAAACTAGCAATGTGTCCTCAAGGTAAAGAAGGCCAGCAGTATCCTTGTTTGCATTAGATAGCAAATCAAGGTGGGTGATCCTTTCCATTTGCTGAGCCCTGGTGAAGCCACGCTTGGAATGCTGGGTCCAGTTCCAGGCTGCCCCTTATAAGAAAGACAGTGACGTATTAGAGAGAGTATCACAAAGGGCCATAAAGATGAAAAAGGAAATGGAGCATTTCTGCTATGAAGCTAATAGCACTAGAACTGTTCAGTCTGGAACAAGAAGGCTCAGGAAGATCTTATCTATGTGTATAAAAAACCTGCTTGAGGAAAATGAAGACAAGAGACTTTTCTGAGTGGTGCCTCAGGACTGGAGATAATGGGCACAAATAATGGGTCCATAGGACTGATAATGGGCACAAATCAAAACATATTAAATTCTATCTGAACACACAAAAGCACTTATTTGTTACTGTGAATTTGGTCAAACACTGGAACATGTTGATGAGAGTCTGCATTCCTGGAGATATTCAAAACCTGACTGGACAGGAACCTGATCTATCTGACCCTGCTAGAGTAGGTGGGGGTTGGACTAGTCAATCTCAAGAGACCCTTTGCAATCCCAATGCTTCTGTGATTATTATTATTATTATTATTACTGTTTTCCTTCCCTATATATTGCCAATTCTCTTCTTAGGTTTTTAACATTTTCTAATCACAAATTCAAGGATTTGTATCAAATTTACCTTTTAAATTGAGCCAGGGAGGAGAATAAATGCATAATAAAAACTATAAAATAATTTTGAGGCTTAAAAATTCTAGAATGAAAAACAATGCATAGTCCTATTAGACATGACATTGTCTTGGGACAAAAACAACTTATTGTGTCACTGTCCAATGTATATAGCTATCTTCTGACAAACATGAAATTTACCTGGTCTGGGGATCAATAAATTTTTCAATTTGTTTCAGGAATATACTTGGATCTCAGCAATATAAAATGGTAGAAGTTGTATTTATTTCCGCTCTCCAAAGTCTTTATATGTAAGTTGTGAATATCTAAGCTACCATAAAAAGTTTCCTATAGAATATATATATGTGTAATATTCAGCATCTATATTCATACACTTCCTAGAGAGAACAGCTGAGATATATGGCTTCGAGAAAGCACCAATCAAAACAGAATAGTAATTTAAAACTGTTTACAACTTTAAAAGAAATAAAAGATCTAAGTATGTGGTGTGGTCCTTACAATTGACAGAAAGAATTTTAAATAATGAAAGCATTTTTATTTTATTTTATTTATTTTATTTTATTTTATTTTATTTTATTTTAATTTAATTTAATTTAATTTAATTTATTATTATTATTATTTTATTTTATTTTTTATCCATGACTAGATTATGTTCCTGCCCGTTTCTGTTATTTGCTTTGATCATGTATTGCCATTGGTTTTATCATCAACTCTGGATTTTGTTACATTTTCATACAACAGATATAAACAGCTAATTTGATCCATTTATTTTAATCAGAAACATCTGTCACAGAGAATGTCCTACTGTCTCACTAACCTCTTTCAAAAACAAAACAAAACAAAACAAACAAAAACTATATCAAGATGATTAGAAAACAAAAAGCCTATGTGCCTTATATTTTTTTCTATTCTCTTCAATAACTGACAAATTTCAGAAGCTGAATTCTTTTGGCTTTTTACCTCTTTCCATGTAATTCACATTGTTTTCAAAGAACAAATCAGCCCCTATTTCCCATTTGCTTCTCTAATGACACAGTAAGATTCATAAAGTTTGGCTTTTATTCTGTGTGTATTTGACACAGGCAGAGTGTCTATCAACACTTAAGGATTGATTTTGTTCCCTAAATATATTTATGTCATGCCCTAAGCTATCCCTATTGGATCTCAGCTGCTGCTGCAAAGGGCAGATTTTCTGCAGATTTTGTGCTATGTCTGGTAGCCCTAGGATGTCTCAGGTATCCCAGAGCATCTCAAAGAGAGCTAATACCAATATTTAGGCAAATGAATTGATCCTCCTTCAGTATACGACAGTAAGGCCTCATTCCATCTATGATATTTGTATTTTTGTTTATTTGTTTGTTTGTTTTGGTTGGTTGTGTGATTTTGTTTGTTTTATATCTATGTGTGTATATATGACTGCTAGTTTTAAAAACCCAGTGTTGATTATAATAAGACAGATTTAAAATGACTTTGAAAATGTTCACTCAGCAGCGCTGTGAAGCCCTGAAAAATTTATTCCATTTTACATAAAAACAAGTAAACTTTGTAGTCCACAGATATACTCAACTGTTTGGACTGGCTGACCTATAGAAATGCACCAGAACTCAAGGAATGCTGCACAATGTATGCAACCTCGGTCTCTTCCAGACATGCTCAGTGTAAGTCCAAGCTGCAGGGCATACCAGGGAGCACATCTATTCTACAGTGTAAACACAGATTATAGGCTGTTTTAGAAATTTATAAAAACAAACAAACAAACAGACAAACAAAATCCTATAAATTTTTGGTACATACAGGATTTTGTTAACCAGACCAGAAAACATGCTAATGATTATGACTTAACACATGGAATTTCACAGAAATATCCTGTAAACCTGATTAGGATTGATAAGCAATTTGATTGAAATATGCGATATTATGGGTGGGAGTGTACAAGTGCAAAAGTGTGGAGAAATTTTCGTTCTTGTTGTTCTTTCTTTTGTAGAGATTCACAGGTAATTAAATTAAAAATGAAAACAAAAAAAAAAAAAAAAAATGCCCCTGTAATATTTTTCCTGTTTTTAAAAACTACGAGCAATAGATTTTAATTTGAAAGAAAGGAGCAATTCCATAGGGGGAAACAGAGTAAACTCACCTGGAATTATCAGAAAAGAGAGAGAGAAAGAGCTTTAATGTAATAGAAGCTATCGATAACAGAGCAAGTAAAACAGTGGTACCATAAGCAGTAGCTAATAATAAACACTGAAGTTTCCCATTCCTTTTCATAATGGTGTAAATTTAGTAAAGATTAAATATGCAGATATCTACAGAAAAATAATGAAAATAGTAACATCAGTCTACATAACTTTCCAAGTTAATCAATTTCAATTGTTGAAAATGCTTTTTTTATGTTAAGTACAGTTTGTACTACCTCAAGCACAATGTCTCAATCCGTACTTTTCAATCCATATATATATATTTTTTTTCTATTATCTATTTATAAAATGCAACTGTAGGCCGTGTTTTTCTGACTTCTAACCATCTTCCTTCAGTGTTTCAGTGTTGAGTTGGCACGATGTCTAATGTTTGAGGCACCAGGCTGAGAATCGATACATAGAGGAAGATTTTTCAGTTCGGCACAGCCTTCCTTTCTGACTTTGCTCAGTCATTTAGACTGAGAACATCAGCAAGTTTTACAAACTGTGTGCAGTATAGGTTGTGCCCAGATATGGAAAAATTTCAAGTGTACAGCACAGAATCCAAACTATGCAGCCTGGGCAAAGATGATAGGCAAGAGGGAATGTTTTCTAAATTGTAGTGCAACTCTTTAAATGACAGTATGACCCTTCGGTATCTAACCTGAAGTCACCAGCATCTCACTGTAGCAGTCAGCCTTACTAGCTCAAGTTGTCATGAGGCAAAGATCTTTTATTCTCACTTCATTTTAATCTCCTCAAACCTGAAGTCTCAAAGTAGGAACTCAGAATAACTACAGGGAAATTTTAACTAGCAAGAGTTTAAAGAACTCTTTTTTGCCAGCAAAAGATGGTTTCATTCGGTCTTCTAATTTACACATATATAAATACATTTGAATTATCTGAGCAAGTGCTGGTGTTTCTTACCAGCAATGGTATTTCCATTTTATTTGGGAGTTAGCTTTTCAGTCTTTCAAATTACCTAGTTTTATAGGTGTTTACTTTGTAATCTGAAATGTTATAAATGAGAGTTTCAACCTTAAAACTAGTTTCAAGATAAATTCAGAATAATGTAAAACTTCTGACTGTGCAGATTCTAAAACAAACAAAATGATTCACTCCTTCACATGGATAACTTGCTTTCATTCAGAAGATAAGGTCAAGTATGAAGTAATCCACTAATTATTGCATGCTGTTGAGAAAGGTTTTGTTTTGTTTTGTATTTTATAGTACTAGGCTGTAAATCATAGGAACAATGAACAGTGGAAGTAACATTGCTCTTTAACTGGGGGGTAAGCCATTCTAATTATTAAATCTGAATCAGACAGTGGGTGAATGACATTATTATCTATTGCTTCTAGTGAGCAAGTTCCAATGTGAAGACTGCATCGAGATTTGGGAGGGTAAATTGGAGGAAAATTGTATTCATTGAGACAAAGCATGTACTGTTAGGTCCAGCTGACATAATCTGTTCTCTCAACTAATCATTAAATAGTTACCTCTTTGACCGAAAAGAGCAATTTGTGATTATTAAGTGAGACATTCTCTTACTGTTCTGCTCCAAAAGTCTAAAAGTGATTCTTGAATTTATAACAATTACAGAATATCCATAGATGAGGTTGATTACCAAACAATAGATTAAATCATGCCTGTCACAATTCTCAGCGTTGCCACATTGCTGCATTGATTAACAATATTTGGCAACTCTCTGGATGGCCATTTGCCATTCATTCTTGGGTGTCCTCTGGAGTACAATTTGAGAGTGACCTGTTGGGAAAATAATATTTTTTTTCATCTGTCCATTGCTTCTATTGTAGTAACAGAGAAACTCTGAGGGTGGGTGAAGTCAGTTATTTGAGTTAGCTATTTCTTAGTGTATATAATTTGGGGGTGAGGCGGGGATAGGGAGGGATTTAGGAAAAAAAAAAAAAAAAAAAAAAAAAAAGGCTGTAATTAAGACAGCACAATGTGATAGTTTAAATCAGTATTCTAGACAACCTGACTATTTCTTCCACAGTACTGTAAATGTGTCATATGATTAAAAATAATTGGGGCACCAATTATTTCTGTTGATACAGCTATGTAAATTTCTGACAAAAGTCTTCACACCACTTTCTGTTCAAACTATTCATTCTATTCTTTCTATTCAATCTATTTCAAACTTTTGCTCAAGACCCCAGATGTCTTTGGGAAAGACTACATCAGTTCATATCACAGCTTAAAGAAGTGGGGAAAAATAATGTCTGCCTTTCCCGTAAACCTTTCAGCTGACCATTTCAGGATGACCATTTTTCAGACATGACCTGGTTGTGATGTAGAGTTTTTCTGTGCTGTTGGGTCTAATCAATAGTAGAAGATGAAGCAAAGAAAACTCCAGGTGATTCTGCTCAGATTAGAAAATTAAGTCTGCTAGGATTTTCTCCTTAATTTTGGTCTCTGACAGTGAGTTTGGATGAACTCTCATGAGCAGAGAATTATTAATTCAGATGTATACCAGGATTTAAAGGAAACTGATGTCTTGATCTGAAAACAAATGTTTTATCTGTAAATAAGACAGACCACATTTTACATTCATGCAAGCTTTTGCCTGAAATCAGAAAAAAAAAAAAATGCATTCTAACTAAAATCTGAGATTAGGCATTATTTAACTCATCTCATCTTCAACTCATCTTCAGATGGTATTTCTTGTACTTCTAAACATCGGCTGTATTTTGAAATTCAATTTCTAATTTACTTGTGCTTTTTGCCTATCATAAGGCCTTAGTTATGACAGTATAAGAAAGGTAGTGTGCTATTTGCCACTAAATAGCAGTGCAACTCCAATAACAACCACATTGCACTGTTTTCTTTCAATGGAATTTGATAATTTTTTTAGAAACAAATTAACACAATTTTATGTTGACAATCTTGGCTTGAGACTCATTGTCCCACTTCATTAATATCTAATGTAATTTTAGCATGCAGTCCAACAACATCCCTCCTTCATTTGTATCATTTCTCTTTCCTGTGATCTTCTTCATGTTATCTTCAGAAATAGAAGTACCAGATTTCTGTAGCTGTTAGATAACATAGGAAATTGTCTGCAGCTTTTTGTCCCTACAATAGCTTGTCTGTACATCTCCAGCTTGCTGTGCAGGGATTTGGGATTTTCTACAGCTGTTTTAGTACAAGTTGTTGAACTGTTGTTATTTATTATTATTATTATTTATGTATTTTATTTTCTGACTACACTAGAAAGAAAATCACCCCTGAAAATCTTGTCAATGATGTCTACATTAATGGCATACAGTTTAAGTTTATTCTGAGAAAACAAGCAAAGAAACAAACAAACAAAATGACCCTGTATTCATGCAGATGGTCCTTGCCAGTCCCAAGTGTTAAATACCAGGTGTTAATAAGTGCAGAGCTGAGCTGTCCACATAGATGGAAATATGAAACATATGAACATTTGCTGATCTGTCTGTGGTTGGCAATACCTTTTATTTTTTATTTTTGGAAGCCTCAGAAAAAAAGAAAACTCTTCTCAAATACTTAGAAACATATCTTACAACACTTGAGTAGTATTGATACAGAAAAAGAACAAAGAATGTGGGTCTCAGCAGAACAAGTGTCATAGTATTAAAATATTTTATTCAGGCTATATGCTATATTACTTCTGGATTATGACTAACAAATATTTGATTTCAATTCAAATATTAGTGGATGTAGCTGTTACATATATAGTGATTTCTTATGATTTCTTATGATTTCTCTGAGGACTATCACCAGATGATTTTTGAAATTCAGTTCAATAAGCACTGTTTTTATGCACAGCAGTTGGAAAAGCTACTGCATAATAGCTGTAGATAGCAACTGGAAATTGATGGTATTTGATATAAATCATGGCAATCCCTAACCTTCAATGGAATCAGAATTTCCCTCATATTTTTGTGTCTGGGTGAGGGCATTTTGTCAATGAACCTGTTATTGAAAAAAAAACTCAACTCTGAGTTTTGAAGGATATGAGTTTCATAAAACGTCAAAAGGTTGGTTGGGAACATTTATGAACTGCTAATCCAGATTTATTATCTAAAATAAGCAAATGTTTTCCTCATACCATTAAATTCACATAAAGTCTTTTTCCAGAAGACTGTATGCATGTATAATATCTAATAAGCCTTTCTTTGTGGATACATTAAATAAATGAGTGGGCTATCTGAACTAAGTTTTAGAAACTGTGGAGCTACACTGAGAGTTCCTATAACTTTTTTTCCTTTCACCTTCTGTATCTTCTAGTTACTGAGTAAAGACTAAAAAAAAAAAAAAAAAAAAAAAAGTATTATAATGATCTAAGTAATGCCACTTACACTTACTTGTTCCCTCTTTTAAGTGAATGCAGGCAACACATGAGTTTTGCTGTGTTTTGAATTGCTTGAATTGCTTGCCTTTCTCCTTTGTCAATTAAAAACTTGTTGCTGGCAATATCAGACAGCCCTATGTAAATATAAAATGATCAGGTGCTTCAAATGGGAGTATCTGGAGATTTAGAAAATGTGAAAATGCAGGAACCAAAGGGTCACCGGGCAACATTTTTGTTTGTTTGTTTTATGAACACTTGAAGAATTAGTAGTAAATATTAAAGGTCTACTCATGTTTTGCAGCCTTAAGCAGTCAGATGGGTGTGACTTTTGTTGGGTGTTCCAGAGGACTTTGAGGCCTGAGAGAACAATCTATTGATACACTTAATAAAATTAGCTTGAGCTGAAAATATTAAGAAGGCTGTTAATCACATTCCACACAAATATATTTAGCCAGACAGTTTTAGAACCTGTGGTGTTCTTGAGCTGAAATCTGCACAGGGATGTAGGAATGTGTAAAGGTAACTTCAAGACAAGTTTATCTTCTGGAATTTCTGAGGTGTGCTCCTAAGCTGATGGAGGCAATCCTGATTTCCTGGTGAGAGTCATCAATAGCCTATCTATTATTCCTTGAGGAACATAAATGTCCTTTCCTTGCTACCCTTCTGTGAAGCAGTGGCAGTGCTCACTAGAAGAAAGGTATGATTTCTCTTACTGCAGACAAATATTATCTAACACATTGGTGCCATGCTGTCAGAGTCAGTTCCCATGAATTTAAAACACAAAGAGTTGAAAAAAAAAAAAAGAATGAGAAAAAAGAAATCCCACAGATTCACAAATGACTGTCTTAAAATTAGTTTCACTTGTGAGTTGATGGCAGTTTTGTTTAACTGATAGCAAATGTAAGGATATCTAGATTATTACAGCACTTATATATTGCTGATTGAGAGAAAACAAATTGAGACCCCAAGACTAACATATTTTCACAGGTTTCATCATAAAATAAACACAGCTATTCAAAATATAATATCTTACATGACTGAAACATATTTTCCAACTTGAATACCAAGAAGGGAATATTTCTTAGTGTGAAGCACTTCCCATCATTTATAAAGAAAATGTTTCTCTTTTTCAGCACATGTATTTCTGCTATACGTGATCCATGTTTCTCCAAACTTCCAGAGAAATAATCTTAAGGGCTACTTGTCAAGCATCGAATTCCTCAAATGTTGGCCATATTTTTCATCTGACCTGTTCATAAGACTCTGCTGGGAAATATGTGGTTTCTGCTATTTGGAAATTTCCATTGAGTGTGTGATACATAAATACCCCTGGAAGTCAAGAGAACTATACTATCTTAATAGTTGTGTTGTGTTTTTAGCCAAACAACTAGGACTTTATCCAAACCCCTCTGAGGTCGATTCACAAACAAAACAGGAACAGTGATGATAAGTATCTTTTCCTCATTGTCTCTTTGTGTAGTTTGCAAAACATGAGGTTAGGACTATCATATTCTTAGTACACAGAATGTGTTGTAGTGGGACATTGATTGTGGCTGGAGACTGTAGGAGATACAGTAATAAGTAATATTTTAAACCCATAAAATCAAATGGATACTATTAGAAAACTGTTTTATCTGTGAAATCATGCAGAGTTATAACATGAATTCTGTAAAGCTCAGCTATTTTCATGGGATATAGTCCCAGAAAGCATTCCATCCTCTTAAAAGATAACAACTTTGAAGCATTTAAGATGTGCACCTCTCTGCTAAGTAGATTTTTATTTTATACAGTTTCCAGGCCTGGCTGTATACCAGTTCATTTATTTCCAACTAGGTTCAATTTCCAGGGGAAGGCAACTTCCTATGATACTTTTTGTCCAATAAAGGTGAAAATAATGTTCTCCAAACAGCACTATTTAAACTGGCATGCACATGTGGCTAAACAGTTTAATTCAATTTAAATAAAAATGTACACTGGCTGGAAATACTATGAAAACTGATATTCCAAATGGGGTAAAATGTTAAGTGTTCAGTGAAATGTAGGTTTTAAATTGTCCTTGTTACCAAGCATCTTTTCCAATCTTTTTTTTTTTTTTTCCTAAGTGAACATATTTTCAAATATGAAGAACAGAAATATGAATTCATATCCTCAGTTCAGAGAAGGTTTTGCCGTGCTGTTTATATTGATTACCAGCATAATGTCACTTTCCCGTCCTGATGCATTGTGCTCCATCTTCTCATTCTCACTGCACAGCTTTTTTATTTACATAGAATCATAGAATAATAGAATGGTTTTGGTTAGAAGGGACCTTAAATATAATCTAATTCCAAATTCCCTGCCATGGGCAGGGACACCTTCCACTAGACCAGGTTGCTCAAAGCCCCATCCAACCAGGGCTAAAACACTTCAGGGATGGGGCATCCACAACTTATCTGTACAATCTGTGCCAGTGACTCACCATCCTCATAGCAAAGAATTTATTCCAAATATCTAATCTAAATCTACCTTTGTTAGTTTAAAACCATTATTCCTTGTCCTACCACTACACTCTCTGACAAATAGTCCACCCCGCAGCTTTCTCACAGGACTCCTTTAGGTACTGGATGGTCTCCCCGGAGCCTTCTCTTCTCCAGGCTGAACAACCCTAGCTCTTTCAGCGTGTATTGACAGAAGAGGTGTTCCCTTGAGGTCCTCCTCTGGATTTGTTCTAATAATCCCATGTCCTTCTCGTGCTGGGAACCCCAGAGCTGAACACAGCATTCCAAGTGGGGTCTCATGAGAGTAGAACAGAGGGGGAAAATAACCTCTCTCACCCTGCTGGACAAACTTTTTTGGATGAAGCTCAGGATACAGTTGGATTTCTGGGCTACAAGTGCACATTGCTGGTTCATGTCAAGCTTCTCATCAACTAACACCCCGAAGTCTTTCTCATCAGAGCTGCTCTCAATCCATTCTCCACCCAGCCTGCATTTTGCTTGAGGTTGCCCCAGCCCAGATGCAGGACTTTGCACTTGGCCTTATTGAACTTCATGAAGTTCACACAGGCCCACGTCTCAAGCCTGTCAAGGTCCCTGTGGATGGCACATAGCCCATATTGTTAAGGATAACCTGACAGTTGGACCAGTTTTGAACACTGTACTTCAGTGTACTTCACACCACTGTGAGACAGGGAAGCACCATTTTCTCCTCTCATTTGTAAATGAAAAAATGAACCACAGATGCATTTGTCTGAATTCACACAGACAGTTAAGTAATGTAAAATCTCCCTGAGTGGAAATATTTGCCTCAGACTTCCTTGGAAATGAATCTACACCTACTTTGACTTACTGAGAAATGTAATCTCACATCAAAGTGATGTACTTTCTAGTGCAAGTTGAACTCCCTACAAAATTCCTACATTCTGTTTATTGAGTGCAGGCCTTGTAATCTAATTAGTTTATTTTGTGTTAATGTTCATTCTGAAAAAAAAAAGAAAAAAAAAAAAAAGTGAAGCATAATTTAAACTCACATTTATGGAATAACTCAATTTATTTCCTCATAGAAGACCAATTAAAACCAATTTAAAAAAATAAAATAAAATAAAACCAATTAAAAAATACCAGATAAACAAACAAAAAAAAAAAATTAAATCCAATTAAGACCAATTAAAAGCTCAGTCATTCTGAACCTTAACCCCCCCCAAAAGTATTATTTTTCTTATCTGAGAGCAGTCATATATATTAAGTGTAAAGAGATCGTTATTCTTTCTCTTGTCCTGATTTAATTCATTTTGTTCCATAAATCTGTCATTTTACCTTGTTTACATAGTGATAGACAGGTGAGGAAAAATACCTGAAGAAAAACAAGCTTTCCAAATACATTATGTCATTGAAAAGGACCAAAGATGAGATTTGCATGGAAGTAGGACAGAATAAGTACCTAATGTGTTCAAACAAGAAATAATATAAATAAAGAGAAAGTTGCCACACAGAAAGTAAAATACACTTGTCTCAAGATATTGGTGTGCCACTTGAAGTATCTAAGCCATTCAAAATTGAATTTTTCCCTTGTTCTGGATGGAAAGTAGTTCAGCACAGCTGGGAGAAGATGGGGTGCAGTTGTTGTAAATAAAAAAACTGAGATTTTGTAGGGTGAAAAATCTTTATGAAACATCAGAAGAACCTCTGTCAGTAATTCAAATCATCAGCTCCACAATGTAAAAGCAACTTACAGTAAGTCTCTGACTTTGTCTTCCTGGTGTATGGGGTTTTCTGTTTCCTGCCTTCCATAACTGAATTTCTTTTCAGAGACATGTCATTCTTTACAATGAGCCACCATCCTTCTTTTCCATATCTATATTCAGGATGGGTCTGGATTACCGTGATACTGAATCAGTGGGTGGATTTGTCCAATTTTCCAATTTGTTTGTATCTTGTGGGATTAGAAGATCAGAGGAAAAAAATCCTCCAGTATTGTTGTTGTGGCCTTGAGATACTGTTAGGTTCTTCTACTGGCAAAATGAGTGAAGATGGTCATTGTCAGGTTTTTCTGGATAAAACAAAGATGAGAAATACTTTCCATTAAATTATTTTTTTAATTAAAATTTCATCGAAAAATAATAAAAATATCTATGGTTTTCATTTAAAGCAAATTGATTTGACCTTTTTTTTTTTTTTTTTTTTTTTTTTTTTTTTTTTCCAATAGGCATGTAAATTTCATTTGGGGAAAAGTCCGGAGATATTCGTATCCCAAATTACCACTCTTTCTTTTATTTAGACCTTTGAGTCCTCTGTGACTAGCTACTAGATAAGAACTTTAAAATTAAAAGATAGCAAAATAAATTTTGATGTCAGCCAAAAAAGAAGGACCTGATTTGATTGTTGTGACGCCTTTACCATATGTTTCTTTGTGCTAGCAATCACTTAATGTTACATAGAACTACATGATACCGATCCTTTTGACCTTTCTCATTCTGAGGCAGAAACTATTCAGATTTTCACTGCATTTCTAGTTCAAATTATAACTGTCCATTTTATTTAATTGTACTATTTCAAACTACATTACTGTGCACATTTGTATATTTAATGTGGTGTCTCTGAATCATCCATGACCAAGAATAGTGAGGTCAGTTGTTGTAAAAATATTTGGTTTCAACTGAGCTTGCAGCTTGGGAAATCTATGCCTATGCTTTTTTGCTATTCAAGCAGTTTCTCTTTATTTTCTGTGCCT
Source organism: Oxyura jamaicensis (assembly GCF_011077185.1). Classification (NCBI taxonomy): domain Eukaryota; kingdom Metazoa; phylum Chordata; class Aves; order Anseriformes; family Anatidae; genus Oxyura; species Oxyura jamaicensis. Next base: position 106,630,993 of record NC_048893.1, on the reverse strand, counting down.
ATTGGATACTGTACTTGACCTCACTGTTGATAACACCACACAAGCTGTCACAACTGTATTTGCAGTGATACTATTTTCAATGAATCTATCCATGTATTTAAAATGTTCTTTCTCTCTTCAAATACAAATAGTATTATTAAGGATGATACAGGTTGTTCTCAAGACCAGTCTTCAAAACACTGCTCTAAAGGCTTATTCTCTTTATAGATGTGATCTTGATTATGAAATGTACAGCAGTGTTAGAATCCTACACAAACACAGACACAAATATATATGAACATCCATACTAGCTGGGGGTATTATATATCTAGAACATTCAAAGTTCTGCTTTAAATGAAAAAAGTAAATATTTTTAAAATTAAGGAGGAATAGAAATGCACAGATCTTGCCTTCACTAATTCTGATGTGAAGTACTTAAACCTAGCACTCAGTGGGAAGATATATACGTATATATTTAAATTTAAACTTCAGCAGTTGGTGATCGAATCGAGTCTGTCCACTTTTCTCCAATTTGGTCATGTTTCATCATTGTTGTATTTCCAATCAGCCTAGAAATATTCAGCCACTTTCAGAATTCTGTCATTTTGGTAGTGCATGCCATAGGCCTTGACAAAATATGAGGGTCTTGTTCCATCTGTACTTCTGGGGAATGCTTTATAATTCTGCCCTGCAACTGTTGAATTTTTATGCTGTGGATAGCAATGATCTTATGAGCTGGCCATAGCAGGAGGCCATTACAAGCACATTGCAGGAACTTTGGCTTCCTCATCTTAGTTTGCAGCCCAGTTTCCCCTACATGTGATCCACTCTGAAAAGACTGAAAAGTAGGTGTTGAACAGAGTGAAAGAGGATACATTTTTCTATCTGAACAGTGTATTAATTACATATCATTTTTTTTTTTTGTGTAAAGTTAAAGCTGTTTTATCTATAAGGTTGTTTATCTAGGACCCTTTATTAAACTAAAACCAAACAAATTTTTTCAAATTTTGACATAGGGAACTGTCATTAGTCCATATTTTCACACTTTGATATGCAGAAACTCCTTCAGCACGGAATGAGAACTTACAAAAATTTTATCTTGTAAACATAACTAAATCAAGAACAGATTTAGAAATAATGTGAAAAAACATTTGAGGTTTGTCTATCACCCAGCACTTGGCAGATTGCAAATGAAAATTTTGTTACAAACCGTATAGAATATTATGCATAAATCTACTGGTTGAGAGTGATGCCAGCTCCTCCAAAGTTAAGAATCATTGAAGAAAAATGTTCAGTATCCTTTACTGGCATATATTTTTTTTTGCCTATCATCAGCTCTTCAAGTAGCTAAATTGCAAACAGTCTTGTTTTTCAGTCGCTGTTTAGAAACAAATTTTCCTTAGCTCTGGCAGAGAATTTTGTAGCCAAACTGAGATCTCTGGCAAAGTAGAGAGGAAAGAATTACTAAAAAGCCTGGCCTCAACCTTTAACAGGATACAACCTTGGAAACATATGACTAGGTGCCCTTCTGAAAAAAACATGGAGTAGCACTCTTGAAATTGGTGGCAGTTTACATTAGTTATAACAAAAGATACCAGTGAGGATTTGGTCTTAATTCCACATGTTCCTAATCTTATGTCAACAAGAATATTTTGCAAACCTTCATTAGAACTGCCTTGAATTAAGAAAAACTAAAACACAAGACCCATCCAGCACATTAGAATATTAACAACCAGTTGCTGTATACTGGCAATCAGAAGCTTGGAGCAAGTCAGAAGTATCCACAGAAATGCCAAATTCTGAGTTAGTGTCTACAGGGCAGCTCCTTTAAAGGATCAGTGGAAACCTCTGAATATTTTTTGTGTCATTTATGCCAAATTGAGTATACCTACAATGAGTAAAGGGTCTCAACCTTGTTTGTGATGGAGCATTGGATGCCAGGGCAGTTCCCCGGGCTCCTGGACTGACAAGGCTGTATTTCTGCAGATACAGTCTACCAATTGCATCCTCAGAAGTCCTACCCTAGGAACACTTTATGGTCTCTGTAGTTTCCTGGCAAAACCTTTATCTTTTCAGCAGCATAGCAAAACTTCTACCAAGTAAATTCAATGCCAGTGTCAACTTCACACTTCGGCTTGACTTCATTATTAACCCCAGGGGACTTAGTGATTCATGTCCCATCCCATTCAGTGTCTTGGCTTCCCTGGTGCATAATCTTACTAAAAATGCATGAATCTATGGCTTAGCTATGATGTCTTTCTGTATATAATTTCACATGAAATCTGTATGACCACAGATCTTTTTCTGTGGAGACTGTAGTATCTATCAGTTGTTATATTGGAAGATTCCTACAGCAGCTGCAACAAAATATGGAAAGTCTTGAAAGAACATATGCTGTTCTTGTCTCCTTTTTTACTGAGAGGAATCTGTACTTCAACAAAATATAAGTATAGCATGTAGTAACTGGAACAGGAGACAAAGAAATGTTTTAGAGTGTTCATATATGGTGTTCTGTTTCAGTCCTAACACAAATTTTCTTATAAAATATTTATGTGATTTCAGTTGGTATCAGATTACATGACTAATATAACACAGTTTTAAAATAATATTTATTAAGGGACTGAACAAATAACTAAGGGAAACAGGACTGTAAATAGATCAACTAAAAGCTGATCTATTTTATATATTATCCACAACAAGACAAATTCATGCTAAATTTCTAAATTAAATAATTCTCTCTCTCATGTGTAGAGTAAGCACAGAACATCAAATGTTGAAAGTATTCTAGAAATAATCTTGTGTTTCAAGGATCACAATAAATGGTTAAAGATAACCAGCTGATGGCAAATTCAGTAAGACACACAGAAACTATCACACATATGTTAGCATAACTTGGCCTATTACTGGCGTGCTCTGGAATGTAATGCTTCCTGTATCATTTTTACAATATTTGTAAATATAGGGGCTGGATAAGAACTAGGGCACCACAGTGGTTGGACAATGATGTAGAACTTATTTAGACTTCAGTTAAACGTTTTGGGGTTAAAGTTAACACCAGAGGGTGAAATTTTCTATTTATTCAATAGCTGGTGGTCATTAACTAAATGAGCCTGTAGTATCTGTAGACAGTTGTGTGAGTCCCATCCTTTCCAACCTACTGTTGAAGGAGATGGGATGGCAGAAATTGTTAGATGAAAACTGTAATCTAAATGGGGTTTTATTTTGTTTTGTTTTAGGTAAGGAGACAAACATTATCTGTAGCGCAGCAGGGAAGGAGAGTAGGAATTTGTTTACTGTGAGCACCCTCTCCCTCAAAATCAGGGGTAAAATGTCTGTAGGCTTCCTCTTTCCTAGGGGAGAAAGAGTACTTTTATCAGCTTCCTTGCCTTTGGATATTCAAGGCAAACATATGAAATGTTGGGGGAAAAATAGTAAAATAAAATAAAATAAGATAAAATAAAATAAAAATAAAATAAAATAAAATAAAATAAATAAAATAAAATAAAATAAAATAAAATAAAATAAAATAATTACTCCCTTAGGCAGTCCTGTGGGCTGTGTTTCACCTGAAGCCCCTGCCATGAACTTGAGGGGCTGCAATGTCCAGTCAGATTCTAAGCCATGACAAGGGACCAGGCAAAAGGATCCATGCTAGCATACAGTAGCAGTGACTGTGCAACTGCTAGAACTGATGATTAATGGTGTAACTTGTATTGTCTTCCCTTCTTTACTGCTTGTAAATTGTGAGCTGTGAATATCATTAAGCTCATACACATTCTTAGGTACTACAGGAACATTTCTGTGCTGAAGGTTGCATTTACTTATTCATTCTTGGTTTATTCATCTGTATTAAAATGGAAGGAAACTTCAGCACATGTTAGCATGTCAGAAGACTTTTATATAAAACTATTTGGAACTGTTTATATCCAGTCCTTCTGGAATCTGTGACTTGATTCGTTTGTATACAACTCATTTCTAGTTTGGACACAGTACAAGAGTGAAACTTCTTGAAGGCTGCATATAATCATGACATCATCCAAGATTTCACCTTGGGTTAGCTGCAGCATTGCTGTGTCCTCTCTGGAGCCAGTGCAGGTTGAATATAATTCACTATATGACTGAGTGTCTACTATATCATGCTGTAAGGCTTGTCCCATGATAGCTTTAGTGAGGAGGATCTGAATGTTACCAATATCCTGCATAGAGGCTATAGCGTGTCCACTTTTGAAGTGATTGCATGCCATATAAACATTTAACTTGAGAAGCTGGTCCCTACTCCACTGTATTCACCAGTATGGAAAAAGAAAAGTAGGTAGGTTAATTGGGTTCAAATACGTAAGGGCAGATGAATTTATGCCAACTTTAAAAGACTCTGAGAAGATGCTTCAGAAGCTAGTATGTTCATAGTATTTCCTAGCTATGCGTTCTTTGACAGCAACAATGGATTGTCCATGTAGGAGGTGTGTGCTTGTTCTCAGTGAAAATTTGTTATTCTGAAGAGGTATTCACATGCTTGTTACATCAGCATAGTTGAGCCTCGCTGTAACTGAGAACGAGCCAGAATTGCTGTTGTTGTTGCTATGAACAAAATGTACCAGAAAATGATTGTTCTATTAATAGTCTTCAGAAATTAAACATTGTAATAGAAATTTGTATTGTTAAAAGAGATGTGAAATCTCAGATGTTAGCCAGAATTTTGAAAAATTAAAATGAAAGAAGTCATAGAGTATAAATCAAGTATAAGTCAAAGAGTATAAATATTCCATCTATAACAAAGGCAGTAAATGTAGTAATTCATAGCATAGAACCAGTGAGTACAGAATATTGTCTGAATTGTGGTTTCTGATAACTATGTGCTGTGGTTCTACCAAATCTATCAAGTTCTATCATATCTACCAAGTCTATCAAATGCACAGGTAAACATTTAAGTGGAATTGAGGGAATCCTCTCAGATCCAGTAAGAAGTTCTTAAAACAATCAGTCTTTGTATTTATTTATTTTGTTGTTTGTTTAGTTGGTTGATTAGTTGATTTGTTTTGGAGGAATCATATTTCTGAACAAGAATATATTTGATATTTATACAAAGAGCCAAATAAAACTGCATTTCTGATGTCTGCACTTAGCATATGCACATCATGAGAGAGTTGGCTCTGTAACTGTGGGAATTAATTCTGAACCAATTATGGAAATTAATTCTGAACCAACAAGCAGCTAATCTTGATAAATATGAGAAGTAAACTGACTTCAGGGTGATAGTGCTGAATTGTTTGCAGATCAGGCTTATGACAATACATGATACTGGAATGTAAAACACCACATTGTATATCAAATTATTGTCTAGGAGAATGAAAATGGAAAACAAAGTTGCACACCCTATAGGAAGCTGGAATTTCACACACAAAACCCAGATGCCCAGAAACAAAATCTCTATCACACTCTATTACAAACTAAGTGTTTGTTTCTATTCTATGTTAACTGAAAGCAATAGTTGCTGGAAAATAAAATAAAATAATAACAATAAAAAAAAATAAATAAAGATTAATCTCCTTCTGTCTTTACCCCCAAACCAGATGCACATTTCCTGAAATAAGCATTTGTTTATTAAAATGACATGTGATGGCATCACAGTATATTCAAATCTCATTGTTTCCATTATAGCCTCTTATTTACAGGAGCTTTTGAAAGCTGTTGCAAAAATTTAACACTGTTGAAACTTGTGGAAAAGTTACTGGTCAAAAAAAAAAAAAAAAAAAAAAAAAAAAAGCACTTTTCCTTAACAAAACACCTTTCAAAGGTTTTAAGATTGTAGTTGTTGCTGTTTTAAATATCACGCCTTAGTACATCTGGACTTTGTTCACAATGTTTTATCCCCAGGATAATTCTGATGCCTCTTCTCTACACCTCAGCTTCTCTGAAGACTGGGCTTAAATCCTGAGGTAACCATTCAAGAAAGGTAGTGTAAAATATGTGCAGCCTACTGTGTGTTTGAATATGACATAGTTTTGATGCTTGCAGTCTACGTGGATAAATTTCACCTGAAGCATATAAGGGTTTTAAAGGTGCTAATATACATTGCAAGCATGTGGTAATTAGAGAATTTTCCATAAAAGTGTCAAGTGGCTTCTGTACTTCATGTGACCATATGAGCCCCATAAAACCATTGCTGGGGGGTTTGCCTAGCAGGCACACACAGCCTTATTGCAATTTCCCGTATTAAACTACTGCCTTCTGTAATTGCTTACCCATAGCTTGTATTTTTGTTAATGACATAAGTGAAGAAAACTTGCAATGCAGAACAAACAAACAAACAAAAAATCATGAATCCTGCTGTGAAAACTAAACCAGGGGGGTATAAGTTGTGAGACAAAGACATGCACATATACAGATGAGAGCAGGAGAAACTGCAGAATGAAATCATCAGATACGCAAACTTGGATTTCCTCTTTAAAAACTGTAGCCCAACAGTCATTTACAAAGACATTCTCACCCTTTCCTCCTACATCTCCAATGCTTTATATAGGCTTTACTACTTTATTGTATGAAAGGATACCTGTGGTTCACATCATGACTCAGCAGCTCCAGACTGCTTCTTTTGTGCTGGGTGTAATCTGTGCAAAGACAAAGTGACAACCATAGTCCTAACACGCTTAGGAATTCAGGAAGTTTGTCCCTTGCACCGCTTGTATTTTTGTGGTTTCCCCAACCTTGTCTAGGAGATGATGGGTGATGGTGATAAGTACAAATGCCTAAATCTGGCAGGTGTACCTGAGCAGCTGATTCCACTATATTAACTGTGGATGACATGTTTCCTTCATCTGAACATGAGGAAGGGCTGTACTTGGATACTTCTCTATGTGTCAAAACAGACCTTTTTATGACAAAGTGAACTGACTTTACAATTGACATTAAAGATAGCCCTGGCAGCCTGCATCAGGAGCTGGTGGGGAAGACTTGCTGCTGTCAGGAGACCCTGGTTTCCCTGACTCTCTTTGGAGCTTCAGCAGCAGAGTCCCATGAAAGCTGCAAACCAAAGGCCAGGGTAGGAAGGAAAGAGTTGTTGCTCTGTGCCGGACTTGGACGTCACTATGGAAATTAAATCTGGAAGTTGTATTATTTCCCTCTGCGTCCCATTAATGATTGTTACTAGGCAGCTGCAATGGGACCCAGCCAGTGTGGAGGCAGTTCCCACAGAAAGCCCACATGACTTTTAAACTGGGCCATATGTAATCTGTTAGCACTAGAAGTGGGAAAAAGGCTCCTAACTGAAGGCAGCCATGCTGAACTCCAGCTGGATCTGTGTTTTTGCTCAGAGCTGATGGAGACTTTAATGGCAATATTGACAGACGCTTTATTTAAACCAGGGTAATCAGGAACTACTGGAGCACATGGACAGGCATACCACAGTACTTCAGATGGGTGGTATAAAAAATAACAGGGACTATAAAATCCTGTGCTTTATCTTAGTGTCTGCAAGTTGTCATTCTTGTGCACTTCTAAATCTCTATACTTTGACATCTCCTTAAACAAGGGTTCTAAATGGGGAAAATGTTACATTAGTACTCACACTAATCCATCCTTCAACTCAGAGTACTTTCAAAGAAAGTTTTAAATAAAATACTTTCTTGTCCATTAATGTTCTTTATACTTTAAGTGGTTATTAAAATGTGTTATTTACCATCCCTTCTCTCTCCCACATCATTGCTCAGTAGTGATTATTTCAGGATATTTTATTGTTATTACCCTTTTAAACAAATGTATCAAACAATCTGAAATACAGTCTTTTCTTTGCCAAAAGCTACCCACTTGTTATTTTCTTACAGATTCTCAGACATATGTTAACACTCTATATTCTTATGGAGAAACATGTATTCATGCCACCATTTACATCCCTTTTGGCTCTGGGACTTGTTTTTTTTTCACTGTATCCTGCAGGGAACCTCATCATGAATTCCTCTGTGAAACTACTCTACAAAATAACATCTCTCTGCCTGCAAGCCAAAGAAAGCATTTTGCCCACTGGATTCCCAGCTATATGCAGAGTTACTACATTTTTGTTTGGCTATTCTAACTATTTGAGCTAATTTTGCGCTTTAAGACATGATGAAACAGCTGCCACCTGCTAGGAAACTGGAGGAGATCGTTGGTAGACCTAACAGTATCTCTAGCCTCAAAATTTGAGCTGGAGTCTAAAAGCAGTGTGAATCTGTATTTACATGTCTGGGGGGATAGGTGAAAATTTAAAACAATTTTCTCTTCACTGTTGCTTATTAGGCTATTTATATGTCCTTTTTTAACTGCGGAGAAGTCTTGAAGGGTTTTATGAAATCCACACTAAAAGTATGGGTCCCAAAAGGTAAAACAGCCCTCATTCAGATGGCTTACCAACCCTCTTAGTTCCTGACACACCGCTGCTTTTTATTGCATTATTTGCTTTAGGCTTGGCCAGGACAAAGATGCTGCTTGTGATTTTGAAGTTTACTCTCATTTTTATTTCATTGCTGTGTCATCCTAATTCTCTGATTGGATGTAAAATGGTAAGAAAAATCAAAGAAACTATCTATGATAAGGAAATTTTGACTTCAGTAATGAGAACATTGTGAAACTTATATTCCATTTTTGTTTTGATTAATTCTTGTGACAATTTTATCTTCTGATATTCTGCATTGTGTACTCCATAGGAACACCTGTAATAACTGGACGCTGCTTCTGGTTTATCACTATACTCTGTCCCTAAGTAAACAATAAGAAGAATTTCCAGCTCTGAGAAGACCGAAACAAAACAAAACAAAAACAAGCAATAAAAAACTACCAATCAAAATCAGAAAGCTTGTTGTGAAATGCATTTTTAATTATTGAGCTAATATAACAAAGGGAAACTTAGGTATACAGCTGATTACATATTGATTTTACAAACAAAATTAAATCCTGAAAAAAAATATATTTAGAGAGAGAGATGTATAGTAGCATTTCAGTTATGGTTCATTTTTTATGAGTCTGTCATTGATTTGTTACATGTTCATTTAAAAGCTCATTTATATTTGAACTTTCTCCCCCTCTCCCATCCCTTTTTTCCAGTTCAGCCTCCACCCAAAAGAGAAAGATGGGTCATTTTTCCCATTACTGTAATTAGATCCACTTTTAGTATAATGTAGAGAAGCATCTACCGTATGTAAGAAGTATATTTTACCTGAAAGAGATTTCTGTAACATTAATGTGATGGCAATGAGCTGTGAGATGGAATAAAGTTGATGCCATATGTATCATTATATACTGAGGGGAGTATCCTAGCACCACAGTGTTAAAAAGCTTAGTCTTCAGGGACTGTAATAGATCCAGGCATTCATTAATAACATAACATCAGTGGCTTGTAATCAATATCAAAGCCAAAGTAAATTTAAAAATGTGTGATTCCAGATGTCATGGGTAGGATTTTAAGCAAGTTTTGCTCCAATTGTCAATGATGACTTCCACAGTATTCTTGGTTCAATAACTGCATATACAATATTTTTGGAATATATTAATCCACTTATACATTGCTTCAGCTGGAAAAATTGGCTCTATGTTAAGTGTGATGACATGCATTTGCCAGCCATAGATTTTTATTAAAAAAAAAAAAAAAGTAAAACAATGTTTACAATCATAGTAATACTGTGATGCACAAGAGAGACTTCTGCACATAATAAATCCCTTGTATACATAATTCACCTACTTGCACATATATAAAAAGTCCTATTTTAAAGATAAGGGTAATAAAATAATATGCTATGTCTCTGAGTAACAATGGAATCAGCTGTTCTCACTCTTGAAACAGAAAAGATATCCACTACCACATATAGGGATTTCCAAGAGAACAGCAGGTACAAAATTTAAAAGTGGCAGAGATAAAGAGAAAATGAAGTAATAAACAGGCACGTCCAGGTAAATGTAAAAAATATGGCTACATGAATAGTAAATAGTTTTAAAGAAAAATATGGGATTACAGTGATCCAATCCTTAGCTGCGTGTCATAATTTAGTGTTCTATGAATGTATCACATCATCCTCCCCCCAGCACTGCTGATATTACTAGAATAAGGAGGAATGGAAACAAGGGTTTCCATTTCTGGTTAAAATTCCTTTCTGGTTAAAATGTTATTTTAAATATGTTGTTTTACCTGTTGAAAATCCTTATGACCAGAATATTCATAGAACTAGCACATGAGGTTAGGCCAAAAGATGTTATGGCGCCATTTGAGGGTGGCAAGACTAGTGGGAGCATCTGTGCTGCTCCAAGGAGTACTGTGGATTCAGGAACACATCTGAAATGCTTACATACCAACAAGTGCAGTATGAATAACAAATGGGATGAACTGGAAGCTTTGATCATTTCCCAGAGCTACAATATCAATAGTGTTAGTAAGACTTGGTGGGACGAGTCCCACAACAGGAGTACAGCTGTTCAGGAGGGCCATGCAGGACAGGCAAGGTGGAGGTGTTGTGCTATACATAAGGAAGAGATTAGACTGTGCAACCATTGCCGTTACGGATGATGTGGTAGAGAGCCTCTGGTTGAGGATTAAGGGGGCAGATAGCAAAGCAGATGCTGTGGGTGTCTAATATTGACCACTCACCCAGGATGATGGCATGGATAAGCTGTTCTACAGGCAGCTGAGGAAAATCTCAGGAATGGTTGCCCTTATCTTTATGGGAGACATCAACTTCCCAGACATAAACTGAGAATTTATTGCTGCAACAAGTACAACTGTGAAATCCCTAAAGCATGATAACTTCATGTCACAAGTACTGAGTGAGCAAACTAGGAAAGGATCCCTTCTGGATCTGCTTGAGAATTGGGAACACCTTGTGGGAGAGGTGATGGTAGGTGTCTTTCTTGGCCACAGTGAACATTGAGTTTGAAATTGTTGGTATAAGGAGAAAAAGATCAGCAGTGTTTCCACCATGATGTTTAAGAGAGCAGACTTAAGCTTCTCAGGGAGCTAGTTAACAGCATCTGTAGGAATCTGCTCTAAAGGGCTTAGGGATTCATGCGAGCTGGTAACTTTTCAAGAACCATCTTTTAAAAGCCCAGGAGCAGGCAATCTCAATGTGCTGCAAGTCACGCAAGTGGAGCAGAAGCTAGCCAATGTTACACCCATCTACAAAAAGGGCATGAGAGAAGACCCAAGAAACTACACACTTGCTAGTCTAACCTGGAAAAGTTATGGAAAATATTATCCTGGGGCATATTGAAAGGCACTTAAACAACAAAGTAATTATCAGGCATAGTCAACACGGGATTATGAAGGGAAAGTCCTTCATTAGTAATTCTATAATAAGGTCACTTGGATGAAGGGAAGGCAGTAGATGTAATCTTTCTGGTTTCAGTAAGACCTTTGATACCATCCCTCACAGCATCGTTCAGGACAAATTGTAGAACACTGAGGTAAACAGGTCCACACTATGCTATGTGATGAACTGTCTCAAAGGGTTGTAGTGGATGGGGCTATATCTAGCTGGTGGCCAGTCACTAGCGGTGTTCCCCAGGACTTAGTTCTAGGGCTTAGTTCTTAGTTCTAGTTTTTCAATGTTTTTATCAATGATTTGGGAGCAGGAGTGGAGTGCATCCTTAGAAATTTTGCTGGTGATCCTAAACTGGGAGGTGCTATTGAATTCCTGGAGGGATGAGAGACCTTGCAGAGGGATCTGGATTGATTGGAGAATGGACAATCAGCAACAGCATGAAGTTCAGCAAAGGTAAGTGCCAGGTTCTACACTTGGGATAGAGTAATGCCAGACACAGCTACAGATGGCAGAGACGAGTGGCTGGAGAGCAGCTCAGCAGAAAGGGTTATGAGGGTACTGGTTGACAGCAGGTTCAACGAGAGTCAGCAGTGTGCCCTGGCAGACAAAAAAGCAAACTAGGATGCTTTAAACACAGCATAGCCATCCTGTCAAGAGGTGATTCTCCCACTATATTTAGCATTGATGTGGCCTCACCTGAAATACTGTGTGCAGTTCGGTGCTCCACAATATAGAAAGGATGCTAAGACACTTGAAAGCATTCAGAGAAAGGCAACAAAGCTGGCAGAAGGGCTGGAAGGAATGTCCTCTGAGGAGAGGCTGAGGACACTTGTGTTGTTTAGTCTGGGGAAGAGAAGTCTGATAGGGAACCTCATTGCTCTCTGAAAATTCATGGGGAGGGGAAGAGGGGAGAGAGGTCCTGGTCTCTGCTCCCTGATCACTGGTGACAGGACACAAGGGAATGGCACAAAGCTGCTCCAGAGGAGGTTCAAACTGGACATTGGTAAACATTTCTTTACTGTGACGGTGGTCAAACTCTGGAACAGGCTTCCAAGCAATGTGGTTGATGTCCTATGACTGCTAATATTCAAGAGGCATTTGGGTAATGCCTTTAATAAAAAAGTTTAACTTTTGGTTAGTCATGAAATGGTCAGGCAGTTGGACTCAATGATCTCTGTAGGTCCCGTTGAACCGAGCTATTTTGAGTCTAATTCCTAACTAAGCTAAACCAGATCAAAAAACAAGCAAACAAAAAGAAAAAAAAAAAAAAAAAAAAGAGAAAAAAAAGAGGAAAAAAAAAAAAGGAAAAAAAAATGAAAAAAGGGAAAAGAAAAAAAAAAAGGAAAAAAAAAATCATTTGCTCACATCTGCATTTCATTGTTTAGGTTCAGACTGGAAGCCAAAGTGTTGAAATATGTGAATGGCTGTCAGTTAGAGAGAAAAAGGCTCATTTCCAGTACATCTTGGTATCTGGGCTAAACCCAATAACAGAGTTCCTCTGTGTCTGAGGTGAACATTTATGTCAGACTACACATCTCTCCTTGGTCACTGATCCACAAAGAGAGCAGGTTATTGTCATAGATCACTGGTTAGCAACATTATAAACAGTAGCAGATGCAAAGTGACATCATAACTTTGGTGTTATCACTAGGGAAACTAATTTAACTTACAGGCTTGGGCTTTACTCATTTTCATTGTACTGCTTCATTTACTGCATACCACAGTGGCAGGCAAAGCAACAGATACAGCAAAAAGTTCTTCCATTTTTGAAACATTCTTTGTGAAAACACACAGGGGACCATAGGGGACATGTCCTTTGGAAAGGGTATGTGCCTGCATTTTATTTTCTCCGGGATTTCCAGTTGAACAAATAGTGTGACAGGTTCTGTTGTGATGAGCTTTGCAATGCTGTGATTTGTACTGGGGATGCAGCTCCACAAAATGCATCAATATGTTCAAGTGTACATCAAGAAGCATGAGCACGGTGACTTTAAGTGCAAAGCCAAAGCCAGTCCGATGGTAGTTAATGTATCTTTTTCAATTCAACATCTAGCCTGTGTGGTACAGCTAGTAAGGGTAATAGAGAACAAGCAGCATTGACTATTTCCTGTTTAGTTAAGTAATTCTGATGAATTTGAAGCATTATATTGCTTATTATAAACAGATAATAAAACTAGAGGATATACGTGCACTGGAACATTGTTTCTCTTAGAATTGTTTCTCATGGCTGTGATTTCTGACTACATGACTGGTCACTTAGTCTTAGGGTTTTAAATGCTCTGTGAAATTTGAAAGGTATGCCTGTACTGGTTTTCCAGGATTAAATATCACCTCACTTTGCAGCAATTCTTGCCGCCAAGCCTTTTGTAGGCGGAAGAAACAGTCAGATGTTCTATACCTTACAGATTCTATGATTCTGTGAACTCAAAAGACTATAGTTAGCCTTGAAACTTGAGCTTTCTGTGAAACTTGGCTGAAGTTTTGTCAGATGATGTAAAGTTGTTAGGGCCAGTAAGGATAGTTGTTAGGGCCAGACAAAAATAGAGAGACAATGTACACTCATAGACATCTTTTCTAAGAAAGCTAGGCTAAACTGGCTTTGAGCTAGTTCTAAAAAATATTTTAAGAACCTGATCTAAGCTACACTTGAAATATGTGACACTTGCATTGAACAGCAGATTTTTTTTTTTAAAAAAAAAAAAAAAAAAAAAAAAAAAAGGATTGTCACAAGTTACTGGTACTTGAGATAATCTCCACTCTTAACTGAAACCAATTCAAATTATTTAACTTGAGTAACTGGTATTATACTAACTCAGTTCATTACAAATCTGCCCCAAATGTAAAGGTGTAACTGTCTCTCTGGTACAATGTTAAAGCCATATTTTAATTCAATCTTTTTTATTTTTTCTACTTTTTTTTTTTTTTTCCCGAATTTTTATTTTCATATCTTGCTCCCCAGATCTTCTAGGAAAGTGAAAATTAACATTAGATTGTGGCCTGTAATATTACAATAGAATAAAATAGTTCAGTTGGAACAGATCTTCAAAGATCTAGTCCAACTGCCTGGCCATGTCAGAGCTAACCAAAAGTTAAAACATGTTATTGAGGACATTGTCCAAATGCCTCTTGAACTCTGACAAGCATGGGGCATCAACCACCTCTCTAGAAAGCCTGTTCCAGTGTTTGACCACCCTCACAGTAAAGTAGTTTTTCCTAATGTTAGGTAATTCATTTATAACCCAGCTGTACTTCAAATCTACTTGTGAGTCATCCATTACTTAGTAAATGATTCCATTCCCTAGTACTGGCAGTCTTCAACAGTGCTTTCTAATAATGAGAGCCTAGAAAAGAAAGCAGTCAAGAGAAGAAAAGAGTCAAGAGAGAAGTTTTAAATATTTCTACATTCTGTTTCTTCAAAATAAGTAAATCAATAAAAAAATAGTTCCTCTTTCATTTTCAATGTCAATACTTAAAACTGATTGCATTTTTTTTCTCAGAAGTCCATGCAACAAGAGAGTCCTTGTACTTTCAGAGAGATATTTTACCACAAAAAAAAAAAAAAAAAAAAAAAAAAAAAAGCCTGAGGTTGTAAGCATCTTTGTAGGGTTAAGTCAATGAAGAAGTTAAAGTCTACAGAAAAGTTATTGGAAAGAGGAAGTAAAGGCAGCGGAATGCTTCTTACATATGTCAAGACAATCTGGCATCAGAGTTAATCATATGGCCATCTGTTTCTTTGGAATGAATGTACATGTTTAATTACATAACTTGTAGCTGGATGCATTTGTAAATACTGCTGCAATGGTTACTAAATTCAGGAAAACAGAGATCTTGGGCACATAGCTTACTTTTGATAAAAGATGTAAATTTTAATATAAAACTTCCCATTGGATTCCTTTCTCATCCGTTTTGTACTCTAAATTCATCAGAAGCACCGTGAAATTTAACTGAAACAGATTCAGAACTGGTAAGTAAAAGAATCTCAAATAAATAAATAAATAATCCATGTCTTTAAAATATGGAAACTTTTACTGAATTTTCTTAATTAGTGGAAAAATAATTTGACCTGCTTTGTTGCTTGTGGAGGAATTACTTACATAGCTAGGGATCATCTCAAGCGTGTGGGTGGTTCCCCTCAGAGCTGACACTTGCAGCCAGAAAGAAGTGTTCTCCAGATGTAAATGGGAGAAAAAGGAAGCAGGGCTATTCATTGGACATGAACATTACCAGAATAAGACCTCTTGTCCTTACTGAATCTGGTTTCATGTAAAGAGGGCCAGCTGCTCCTTCAATTGTGTTTGCTTTCAATATTGTAGAAACCAGAGAAATAACACTGTGAATGCTAAAAACCCATGTTTTGAGTAGCTTGATTTACCTGTTTGCATATGAAGTAGAACAGTGAAAATCAGATCTATTTGACATTATTCATCAGGTTTGTTTGTTTGTTTGTTTGTTTGTTTTTGTCTTTCATTTTAGTATTTCTTATATCCTGTCTCAAGTCTGAATTTTTAATGTTTCATTGTTTTGATTTCAAACACTCAAAGAAAATATTTTTATTTTGGAGAGGAATTGAAAATACCTATTTCTGTGGACTTCAGCAAAGTCTGGGAATTCATTTCCACCGTTTGATTCTATTAATATTTATTTATTTGGAAAAATTATCATTGTTCAAATTTAAATCAACATCATTCCTCTGGTATATATGCAAAAACAGCATAACTTTTCACTGTGGCTCCTTTCCACAAATTATGGGTATGTTAATTCTTCAGTACACCATCACACATATATTATTTGCTGCCCTTTCAGAAATGCTCTGCTTTTCTACATGAAAGCTTGCTCTTTTCTCAGTGTGTAAGAATAAAAGAGAGAATCAAAAATGTGTTGAAGCAGCACTGACAGTGTGTATGACCAGTATCTGTGAAGGCATTCAGAAGTATCCCGTGTGATGCCTTTCTGCATTTACAAGTTTCTTTATACTACATGCCCCCTCAGTAGATCTGGAGTATGAACAGTGTGAAGCAGCTGAAAAACTAACATGAACATTTAGAAAAGTGTTTGTGTTTTCCTCCTCTTCTAGCTTTCATAAGGCCCACAGGGCTTACAACTATGCTGATAAGATGGACTCCTTTCACTAGGCATCCTTCCCTAGCTCAGCTTGATAAAACCCTTTTGAAAATAACCAAACTACTCAAATGGAGGTTGGAGCCCTCACAAGAATCAATGTGTGCTCAGTAGTCTGTAAAGAGAGAGCATGGCTGCTAAGCAAGAACTCAGAAAAAGTGCTGTGGGAATTCAGCTGGCAGATACACTGTCATCAAGTATCTGGACTTCACATCCAAAGGTTTTAGAGAGCTTCCAGACATTGGTAGGAGAGATGCTTGCAGAGAAATCAGATTTTTTTAGGTATTTTATAATTAATCATACAGAAGAGTAAAAGAAACAGTCTAAAAGTCTAAATTACTACCAAATATGCAAAATGTTCACATTCAATTGCATGGAAAGAAAACATTTGAAATTTGCAATTTTCAACCACTGTGCTTTTGAGGAATAAATAATAATTTCTCAGTAATTTAGATCCATGTTAATGGATCTTTGATTGTAACTTAATGAACTTTCAGATATGTTTTTTTAAAATGTTGATTATTGATAAAGGATCAATAAGAATTTTACAGCATGCATTACTGGTTCTTTTCAGACAGCCTCCATGGCTTTTCTATCTTACTTAGGAGAATCATTTTGGACCCTTGACAGCATTTTTCCTTCTGAACCTCCTAGGCAGGAAGAAGATGCAACTTATATCAGCCTTTATATGTTTCAGGGGAATATTGGATCACAACTACTTTTATCCATGTTGTGTGCAACTTGAGTAAAAAATATCATAGAATCATAGAATATCCCAAGTTGGAAGGGACCCATAAGGATCACAGAAACACAGAATCACAGAATAGTCTAGGTTGGAAGAGACCTCCAAGATCACCGAGTCCAACCTCTGACCTAAATACTAACAAGTCCTCCACTAAACCATATCCCTAAGCTCTACATCTAAATGTCTTTTCAAGACCTCCAGGGATGGTGACTCAACCACTTCCCTGGGCAGCCTATTCCAGTGACTAACAACCCGTTCAGTAAAGAAGTTCTTCCTAATATCCAAACTAAACCTCCCCTGGTGCAACTTTAACCCATTCCCCCTCGTCCTGTCACCAAGCATGTGAGAGAATAGACCAACCCCCACCTCGCTACAGCCTCCTTTCAGGTACCTGTAGAGTGCGATAAGGTCACCCCTGAGCCTCTTCTTCTCCAGGCTAAAAAGTCCCAGCTCCCTCAGCCACTCCTCCCAGGTCCTTCTCTGCCAGGCAGCTTTCTAACCACTCATCTCCCAGCCTGTAGCTTTTTTTGGGGTTGTTGTGCTCCAGGTGCAGGACCTGACACTTAGTCTTGTTGAACTTCATGCAGTTGGCCTCAGCCCATCAGTCCAGTCTATCCAGATCCTCCTTCAGAGCCTTTCTACCCTTGAGCAGATCGACACACACACCTAACTTGGGGTCATCTGCAAGCTTACTGAGAGTGCGCTCGATCCCCTCATCCAGATCATCGATGAAGATGTTAAAGAGAACTGGCCCCAGTACTGAGCCCTGGGGAACGCCACTAGTGACCGGCCTCCAACTGGATTTGACTCCATTCACCATAACTCTCTGGGCCCGGCCATCAAACCAGCTCTTAACCCAACAAAGCATACAGCAGTCCAAGCCATGAGCAGCCAGTTCCCTGAGTAGAATGCTGTGGGGAACGGTGTCAAAAGCCTTACTGAAGTCAAGGTAGACCACATCCACAGCCTTTCCCTCATCCACTAAGCGTGTCACCTTGTCATAGAAGGAGATCAGGTTCGTCAAGCAGGACATGCCCTTCATAAACCCAGATCATCAAGTCCAACTCCTGGCACCACACAGGTCTGCCCAAAATTTTAGACCGTGTGACTAAGTGCACAGACCTATCACTTCCTAAACTCCGACAGGCTTCGTACAGTGACTGCTTCAGTGGGGAGCCTGTTCCAGTGTGCGACCACCCTCTCAGGGAAGAATCTCTTCCTGTTGTCCAGCCTAAACTTGCCCTGCCTCAGCTTAACACTATTCCCTATCCCTAGTCCTATCACTGGTGACTAAAGAGAATCGGTCACCTGCCTCCCCACTCCCCCTCTCAAGGAAGCTGTAGACTGTGATGAGGTCTCCCCTAAGCCTCCTCTCTTCCAGGCTGAACAGGCCAAGTGACCTCAACTGCTCCTCATACGTCTTTCCCTCTAGTCCCTTCACCATCTTCGTCACCCTCCTCTGGACACTCTCCAACAGTTTAATGTCCTTTTTGTACTGTGGTGTCCAGAATTGCACACAGTACTCGAGGTGAGGCTGCACCAGCACAGAGCAGAGCAGGATGACCACTTCCCTCGACCGACTAGTAATGCTGTGCTTGATACACCCCAGGATATGGTTGGTCCTCCTGGCTGCCAGGGCACACTGCTGGCTCATATTCAACTTGCTATCAAACACAACTCCTAGATCCCTCTCTGCAGGGCTGCTCTCCAGCGTCTCATCACCCAGTCTGTACGTATAGCCAGGGTTGCCCCGTCCCAGGTGCAGGACCCAACACTTGCTTTTGTTAAACTTCATGAGGTCGATGATCGCCCAGCTCTCCAATCTAACCAGATTGTAGAGCTGGCAGATGAATATGTTTAAGCACATTTACATCTCTATATAAATATGTAAACACATAAATGCACAAGAGTCCTTCACAACAAATGTACATAAATAATATAGGCCTATTCAAAGAAGAGAAATCTAGTGTTGCTTCTAGTAATATTCATCACACGTGACCCCTCTGGATATTAGTGTTGCTACTCTCACAAACAGAATCTCATGCCATGGACTTGCAATTTGTCTTTCTAGGTTGCAAAAAAATAAAATAAAAAATCAGTGGAGAGGACAATTATTGTTTAAATGTTGGTTTCTTTTTGTGCTCACATGACAATCCTGTCATTAAATGATTAAAGAGAAGACCAATCTGAGGCATTTAAAGGCTTGTTGAATGCTACCAATTCCATGACAGGTTGGTACAGTTAAGGAGAAAATATTGAGGAATGGCATTTATTTAGAAATACAAAAACTGAGAGATAAGCCCTTCACCAACTTCTCACCTTCCTTGCATGTGAGTGCTTTAGTCACTGAGCTGTGTTTTATCTTGGCACTTAAATTAGTGTGGTTTTGGTTGGTTGGTTGGTTGGTTTGTTTTGTTTCATAAGATTTTGAAAGCTGTTTCTAATATAGGGATTTTATTAAAAAAAAAAAAAAAAAACTTTTGTAAGTTAAAAAAAAAAAAAAGAGAGAGAGAGAGATAATTTTCTTCCTAGTAGCTAGTATGGTGCTGTGTTTTGGATTTAGGGTGAAGATAAAATAATGTTGATAGCACACCAATGTTTAGTTTGTTGTTGAGCACTGCTTACAGTAAGTCAAGGACTTTCAGCTTCTTATGATGCCCTGTCAGTGACTAGCCTGGAAGCTCACAAGAAGCTGAGAGGGGACAACCAGGACAGATGACTCAAACTGATTAAAGGGATATGCCCTACCATATGACTGTGCTCAGCAATAAAAGCTGGGGCAGTTGCCCAGGGTGGGTTGCCCTGGGCATGGGCATGAATCAGCTGGTGATGAGCAATTGTATTGTGCATCTCTTGTTCTTTTTCTTGTTTGTTTGTTTTTCCTTTCTTATTAAACTGTCTTTATCTCAACCCAAAGAGTTCTCACACTTTTACTATTTTCAGTTATTTCCCCTCTCACGTTAGGTGGTAAACAAATTGCTGTGTTGTACTTATCTGTCTGCCAGGTTAAACCACAACATTTTTCTATGGATTCCTTTTCTCTTGCATCATATTGGTAAACTGCTTTTTGTTCAAAAAACTTTAAAGATTTTTTTTCAGCTTTGTATTTTAGCAATCTGTTAGAATCACTTTAATGTGCATATATATTGGAAAACAAATCACAGAATCACAGAATCACAGAATCACAGAATTGAAGGGGCTGGAAGGGACCTCGAAAGATCATCGGGTCCAACTCCCCTGACAAAGCAGGTTCCTTAGAGCAGGTTGCCCAGGTAGACATCCAGACGGGCCTTAAATATCTCCAGAGAAGGAGACTCCATGAGCTCCCTGGGCAGCCTGTTCCAGTGCTCTGTCACCCGCACCGTGACGAAATTCTTTCGCATGTTGGTGTGGAACTTCCTGTGCTTTGTCTTGCAGCCATTATCCCTTGTTCTGTTCCCACAAACCACTGAAAACAGGTTGGCCAAATCCCTCTGTCTCCCACACCTCAGGTATTTAGCAGTTGAGGAAATCCCAATATCTGCTTTGGAATCTCATTTTCAAAGGCCCAAAAATATTGTTATACTTCTGAGAAAACACCATTTCTAGAAACCATAACTTACTAAGTTATTCCCATATTGAAATACGGTTTAAGAGCCATACTTCCTCTACTAAGTTTTAAAAATCACACCAGACATTTCTGGCAAAAACAATCTCAAGTATTTTTAGATAACACTGGATACAAGAAAATTTACTCAAGCTGAAATGTGAAAATAAGCTAATAAGCTTTGGATTTCATTTTACTCTTTTTTTTTTTTTTTTTTTTTTCCATTTTAATACTTTTTTTTTTTTTTTCATTTATGAGAAATATTGTCAACATTACTTACTGCACAATATATCCAGCAAAGGAGCTTTAGAAACCTTTAAACTTCCCAGTATCTTGTTGAAGTAATGTAATATTTTGGTTTGTATATTCTCTTATTCTTCTGAAAAGATGGAACTCACACCATGATAGGGATCCAGAGAAAATAGATCTACATTACTCAGAGGGAAAAAAAAAAAATAGTAATTGTATCCAGGAAATAAGAATTTCTCCCCACTAGGGTAAGTGTTTTGAACTATTTGTACATGAATTAGTGATAAACAGTGTGATAAACAGTTCATACTGTAACTAATTGACCACATTGATTTAGTGTAGGTTTAAATCTCTCTCTTTTTATTTATTTATTTATTTATTTATTTTGGTAGCTTAGATATCTACGTGTTGCCACATTTGTTTATGCTTGCAACCAGAAGAAAAGTTTCAGTTTCTGCTTGTTGATTGGTGTGGTGGACTTTGTGACAATCAGACACACATTGCTACATTGCTATTGTGCTATTGTTCAGTCCTGAAGAGTGAATATGATTTCATTTAAACTAATGTAAACTTCACAAATCTTATTAATCTCATAATACCCTTAAAATGTAATGGTGGCCCTGCTGAATTCAGTGGATAACCTGTGAGTGAAACCAGTCATTGAAACAGCTGAAAGACAAGATTTAAATATTTTCATTAACTGGAAACATCAAAAAAAAAATGTTCCAGGGAAATCCCAAAGCACTGGCTAGCTAACCAAATGTCTGGAAATGGTGGAGTCAAAAGCCTGCTTTCCTACTGCCGTGTCAGAACTCTGCAGCATGGAGAGGTGGGGTTCCCACAGCTCTGTGCCACTAAGAATGTGTGCCTGGGAGCACCTGGGTTGGTGTGGAGTCATAGGCCTTGGAAAACCCAAGGACCCAAGGACCATTCCAGAACTGGATATCCCATAAGTGCTCACAGTGACTCATGAACTGGAACCCCAGCAGCTTGCCACAAATGTATACAAAGTTTCATGGACATCAATCCTTTCAGTTACCTAATGACTGAACTTCAGATAGTAAGTTTTATCAACATAATCCTATTTCACTGAACAGTAAAGTCAGGTCTTGTGCTAGCAATCACATGAAGCAAAGGATCTTGACAGTAGAAAATACTTGCAACGGTCAAGGAATAGAATATTAAACCCCAATTATCTTTCATAGTGTAATGAAAGGCAGGTACTGGTATCCATCTTCTATTATATGTATCAAGTATCAAAAAAAAAAAAAAAAAAAAAAGATCTAGATTGAAACAATTGGATTGTGATGATTTGCACACCAAAATTTGTTGTACGTTTCATTATTAGGGTTCAAATACTGCAGCCTGATTTTGAGGAAGGATATGGAGTTTTAATTTGGACCAGTACATTCTAGATGTGAAATAAGTTAACAGGAAAAGGTCTGTGTTTTAGTGTGGCTAGACTGATTTCAGTAGTTTATTAAGTTGTTTAAGCCCAGATTCAGTGATGAGAACATTACTCTGCAGTAACATTGTCTGCAAAAATGGTTAGAGGGCCTTTTTAAATCTGTTTTTTTATGGAATTATCACTGTAGACTTACACCCGAGACGCATAAGAACTACTACTATATAAATAATAACACTTACTGCAGAGCATCCAACATCTCATTATTTCTCAATAGCTAAATAACTTTTGATACAGTGGGAAATCTTTGTTCATATTACTTCTTGTCAATGAGTATCCCAAGCAGCATTTACTGTTACAGCCTTTAAAGACTTTCCATTGTAAATAGAACCAAAAGCTTTACATTTGCAATGAAGAGCAGTGGCACATTATAAGTACCTTATTATTCATTATTCAGTTAACACATCATGAGAACAGATCTCTTATCTCTTAAAGTCCAGATTATTGAGCCTGTTTTTTTTTTCTTTTTTTTTTTTTTCTTTTAATATAAGAAAAAAACAAGAAAGCACATTTTGTTTGTTTGCTTGTTTGTTGCATTTGCATTTGCCTCAGGCCTAGTATGGAAATGAAAACTGGATAATTTTTCAAAATCCAGCTGCTAGTGGGAAGCATTTCAAGACTTTTGTTAAGTCTACTCTGGTGAGATGTGACATTGCACAGAGAAAAATTTAAGAGACACAAATGTTAGTATAAAATAATTGTCACACTTGGTTTTGTTTTTAAACATTTTTTTTTAACAGAAAAAAAAAAAAATGTTCACCTCTTAAATGATTCCGTTTCATTTCTCAGGCATAATATATGGAGACAATGAAGGAAGAAAAAAAAAGAAAAAAAAAAAAAAGAATAAAAAACACTCAACTCAGATGGAAAAAAACACTCAACTCAGGTGCTCAGGTCAGTGTCACAAATATTTCTGAGCAATGCTGTGTACTTAATAGCTTTTGCATTGACTTGAAGAGACAGATCATGCATTTTTTAAAATGTGATAAAATATGTATCATTAGGTGATATATATGCCAATGAAGCACCAAAGGTATCTGTATCCTTTTCAGCTATTTCTTCTTATAATTTCCAGGCTAAAGGTATATTCTATACCTACATAAAATCCCATTTCCATTCCTAATTTCATCTGCTTTGAAGACAAAAAGGATTCCAAAATAAACTCAAAGTCTTTCTGAAATTTGATGCATAGCAGACCAACTGTCCTTGAAAAGTGAAGAAGTGACTTCACACAACAGATGTAACATAGATTTATGTGCACCTTTGCTGACAACGCAGTTAATGACAGTAGCCAGATATTGTTTATATGTTAACACTAATGCTTATTAATACTTATCCAGGGTATGACACTGAAGAATTTCCTAACTTAAGTGACTGTCTTTTCCTTCCTATAGCCAATTCTTTGTACTCATTTTCCAAATTTTGTGAGACAGATATGTGCCCTGTCTTTTATTTACATTACAACAGCTCATGGAAATGTTATCAAACCCCACTGGCTAATCCTTTCACAGGTATACATGCTAAGTCCCAAACTCAATTGAAGTCCTTGAATGTGCTTTACTATTATCTATCTGGAAATAAATAAATAAATAAAGAGTACTTGTGACTTGATTATTTATAGAATGTTGTTTTTCAGTTAGCTGGAAGTTGCAAAAGAAACTTTCTTAAGACTGTGACTCACTGGGACTTGTTGAGTCACAGGTAGTAAACAGGATATTGCTGATCTTGTACAACATTTACACTTAAAGTAACATCTTAATAAGCACAGTTTTTCTTGTTTCTAAGAAAAAAACATTGACCCATGTCTAAAAACAGGAGGCAGTGTTCCCAGTGAGATCACTTTTTTTTTTTTTTTTTTTTTTTCTGTGCTGATAATGATTTGAAAATTCCTGTGTCTCTAACACAATTGAATACAAGACAGCTTCTGTAGACAGGGCTTCTGGCTACTTTCACCAGTTGTAATCATTACTACTTAACATTTCTTTGTGATCTTATTTCAGAGTTCTTGCACTGGCAATAGGAAAACTCCTTACAAAAATTAATCAGATCTATTACTTTAAGAAGGCTTAACTGGTTACTTGTGCAGGTAGTATAAATAGAGGAAAAGGGATTGTAATTTGACCTGGAGGTGAGATCTGTCAGTATTAACAAAATAGGTATTCACATTTTTAAAGCATGCTTAACTATATAGGTACAAGTTTATAACTCCTTAATTTCATTATTTCCTGTATATAGCTAGGATATGGAGAACTTGAGGCCAAATTCTAAATCTATTACAAAGGGAAACATAACAGAGTGATTGAAATCCAGATATTAATGTCATTTGTTCTCCTCTGTGTAGGTACTCTAAAGGTAGTAGTATTTCTCATTTTCACCTGTGCTAGAGCTTCTTGGTAAATTATGAGACTTAAAGTTATGTTATGCCTATTTTATCAAACATTTGTGCATATAACATTTCATTGTCCTTTCTGGTGGCTTATTTAAGAAGCAGAAAAGAAATGCTTGAGAAATTATTTTATTTTTCTTTTTTTTCTCTCTTTTTTTTTTTCAGAAATTGTAGTTTCAAGTAGTTTCAAGATTTAACTAACAATGTAAAACAAAGAAAATTCTATGACAGAGATTTGTAATATATTTTGTATTTTGAACTACAAAATCAGAAGATACAGTGCAGTGTTGCATAACTTTATTTTAGAACTGTTTATTCCTCTTAGAACAGCACGATTCTATGATGACATAAACACAAGATATTGATTAGTATCATACTCAGGAAAAGGGAAGAACTTGTTCAGCAGTCTATTTTTCTATGATTTTGGTTTACACACAAGACATTCCACCAAAAGAAGCACACAAACAAACAACAAATAGGTTAAAGATACAGAATCTCAGAATCACAGAATCATCTAGGTTGGAAGGGACCTCCAAGATCACCGAGTCTAACCTCTGATCTAACACTAACAAGTCCTCCACTAAACCATATCCCTAAGCTCTACATCTAAACGTTAAGACCTCCAGGGATGGTGACTCAACCACTTCCCTGGGCAGCCCATTCCAGTGACTAACAACCCGTTCAGTAAAGAAGTTCTTCCTAATATCCAACCTAAACCTCCCCTGGAATAAATTTAGCCCATTCCCCCTCTTCTGGTCACCAAGCACATGGGAGAATAGACCAATCCCCACCTTCTTATAGCCTTCTGTAAGGTACTTGTGAAATATGATAAGGTCACGCCTGAGCCTCCTCTTTTCCAGGCTGAACAATACCAGCTCCTTCAGCTGCTCCTCATAAGACTTGCTCTCCAGACCCCTCACAAGCTTCATTGCCCTTCTCTGGACTCGCTTGAGTACCTCCATGTCCTTCTTGTAGAGAGGGGCCCAAAACTGAACACAGTACTCGAGGTCCAGCCTCACCAGAGCTGAGTA
This sequence comes from Oxyura jamaicensis, assembly GCF_011077185.1. Lineage (NCBI taxonomy): Eukaryota > Metazoa > Chordata > Aves > Anseriformes > Anatidae > Oxyura > Oxyura jamaicensis. Next base: position 106,605,155 of record NC_048893.1, on the reverse strand, counting down.
CAGGGGGACAATCACTTCCCTAGCCCTGCTGGCCACACTGTTTCTTATACAAACCAGGATGCTGCTGGCCTTTTTGGCCGCCTGAGCACAATGCTGGCTCATATTCAGCCGACTATCAACCATCACTCCCAGGTCCTTCTCTGCCAGGCAGCTTTCTAACCACTCATCTCCCAGCCTGTAGCTTTTTTGGGGGTTGTTGTGCTCCAGGTGCAGGACCTGACACTTGGCCTTGTTGAACTTCATACAGCTGGTCTCAGCCCATCGGTCCAGCCTATCCAGATCCTCCTGCAGAGCCTTTCTACCCTCGAGCAGATCGACACACGCACCTAACTTGGTGTCGTCTGCAAACTTACTGTGTGCACTTGATCCCCTCATCCAGATCATCAATAAAGACATTAAAGAGGACTGGCCCCAGTACTGAGGGACTCCACTAGTGACCGGCCTCCAACTGGATTTAACTCTATTCACCATGACTCTTTGGGCCCAGCCACCCAGCCAGTTTCTAACCCAATGAAGTGTACGCCAGTCCAAGCCATGAGCAGCCAGTTTCTTGAGGAGAATGCAGTGTCGAAAGCCTTACTGAAGTCAAGGTAGACCACATCCACAGCCTTTCCCTCATCTACCCAGCATGTCACTTTGTCAAATAAGGAGATCAGGTTAGTTAAGCAGGACCTGCCCTTCATAAACGCGTGCTGACTGGGACTGATCTCCTGGTGGCCCTGCAAGTGCCATGTGATGACATTCAAGATAATCTACTCCACGAGCTTCTCTGGCACTGAGGTCAAAATAACAGGCCTATAGTTTCCCAGGTCAACCTTCCGGCCCTTCTTGTAGATGGGCATCATATTTGCTAGCCGCCAGTCGACTGGAACCTCCCCTGATAACCAGGACTGCTGATAAATGATGGAAAGCAGCTTGGCGATCCCTTCCACCAGTTCTCACAGTACCCTTGGGCGGATCCCATCTGGCCCCATCGACTTGTGTACATCTAAGTGCTGTAGCAGGTCGCCAAACATTTCCTCATGGATTGTGAGGGCCACATCCTGCTCCCCACCCCCTTCTTACAGCTGGACTCCTCTACCCTTCAGAACTGCCTCCCAAGGGACTCTTGCCAACCAGTGTCCTGAGCAGCTCAAAGTCTGCCCTCCAGAAGTCCAACACAGCAGTTTTGCTGGTCCCCCTCCTGATTTTGCCAAGAATAGAGCACTCTACCATTTTGTGGTCACTCTGCCCAAGACAGCTCCCAGCCACCACATTTCCCACCAGTCCTTCTCTGTTTGTGAACAGAAGGTCCAGCGGGTCACCTCCCCTGGTAGGCTCACTAACCTGCTGCATCAGGAAACTATGTTCCACGCTCTCCAGAAACCTTCTAGACTGCTCAGATTTTTATTCTTCATCAAATAAATGTTTGACCTAAAAAACGACTTGTTATAAAATTTCCTTCTTTCTTTCCAGTGTGTAGGCAGACTAGCACATATCACTGCATCTGCGGCCTGTACATAGTAAGTTGGTGTATAGAAATATTGTAATAGCAACATTTGACTACTCTGGCAGCTGAAGTCCTTATAACTCATACTAATGTTGATTTTTCCTCCCACAGTTTCTGAACTAATTTGCTAAGAATTGGGAAACTGTTGTAGGTTTGTGTTTCTGAGGTTTCCAGTAATAGCAATATCATTTAATACTCTTGTGTTCTTTTGAACCAAAGGCATATTTGTAAAGTTTGTATAAACATTTGAAGATTATACCCAAGAGAAGGAAGACTTTAAAAATGTGTAAGTTTAAATTAATATTAACAGAATTTGTATCATATTAGCCTTTGGTAATTATTCTGTCAGCAGCAGAAGATATCTGTCAAGACTGAAATCATTTTTCTTGGAATAAACTTCTAAAATATTTGTAAAGATCCACATTATTTTTGACCTATTCTCTAGTATGTCTAATTCTAGTGAAAAATGATATTTTGAGACAACTTGACAAATTATGAAGACTACTTTTGAAAATATCTTCAGGTTTGTTAGATTTTAAAAGTCTTATGAAGAACGGCTGAGGGAGCTGGGGTTGTTTAGTCTGGAGAAGAGGAGGCTCAGGGGAGACCTTATTGTGCTCTATAGATACCTTAAAGGAGGCTGTAGAGTGGTGGAGGTTGGTCTATTCTCCCACATGCTTGGTGACCAGAAGAGGGGAAATGAGCTAAAGTTGTGCCAGGGGAAGTTTAGGCTAGATATTAGGAAGAACTTCTTTACTGAACGGGTTGTTAGTCACTGGAATGGGCTGCCCAGGGAAGTGGTTGAGTCACCATCCCTGGAGGTCTTGAAAAGACATTTAGATATAGAGCTTAGGGATATGGTTTAGTGGAGGACTTGTTAGTGTTAGATCAGAGGTTAGACTCGGTGATCTTGGAGGTCTCTTCCAACCTAGATGATTCTGCGATTCTGTGATTTTCCTAGTACTATATACAGTCCAAATCTTAATAAAATGTACTTTGAAGGTGTTACTACTTAAATTCTTGTAACATAATGCAAGAATTCAGCATAGCCTTTTCTTTTCCAATAGTTCAGGATCGGTACAACTAAAGAACAGAAAACCTCTGTCCTTTAAAGCTCTTACTATTTACTGTATCCCATAAACCACTACAGTATATCCCATTTCCCACTTCAGAATGCAGAATCTACTTGGCCTGTGCTTTGTCAAAAAAGGGGTGTTGTGATCACATCTGTGTGCACCTGGGAAGCGGCAGTTTGTTTGCTAACAGTTAGGGCCTCAATAAAGGCTGGCCAAATTATTTTCACTATGATATTTTTGATCTCATTATATGCACACATGACAAGAGTGCACAACATATTTCAGAACAATGGTCACTATCAGGTAAATAACTGTTTCTTATAATGTTATTATAATATCATGTAAGTCTCAAATCTGATTTCACTTATACAACCATAAATTTACTCTGTAATGAGATCAGATTTAGATCCAAAATCCAGTAGACTGCAATAAGTCTAGCAGTTACAGTTGAAAATTGAGCCTTGCAAACTACAGGCACATAAAGTGCAGATCTCAGCTATCAACCAAATGCATATATTTGTATAGACATTTTAGTCTTTGATAGAACAAGAAGCAAATAATTTATCTTTGACTTTGAGGTCACATGTAGGGTACAATTTCCTTATTCTTGAGTGGATTCTTGAGTGTACAAACAGAAAATGTTAACAGACCAGGAGGAAAAACCTTTGTGTTGTTTCTGCCCTCAGACTATACTACTTTTAAACCCCAGGAAATTTAATGAGAGAGAAGTGGGTGGATTTATTTGGTTTTCAATGATAAACTTCATAAATGGTTTCCAGAGGTTGGACAGTATAAATTGTAAAACATCTTGCTCACCATTTAAAACAAGCAAGAGAATTTACTAAATACAAAGATTACAAATTTTTACTTATTTTTAAATGGTAATTGGGCAATTGAAATATCCACGAGAGAGAGGTCTTAAATGGCAACCTTTATGTTAAAACAGTAGTCTTCTTTCAATTGTTTTGTAACTTAAAGTCATTAAGTCTTGGGTCTGTCAGGAGTTTCTAAGCCTTTATCTTGAAATAGGATAAATTACAACCCATTCAAAGTTTTAGTATGGTCTCACATAGGCTTCTAGTGGTAGCAATAAAAAATCATGAATGGTTACAAAACCTGCAACTCTCTTTATATCTGAAGCTTATACCTTATCTATCAGTATTTAGCTGTTAAATCCTTTTTCAGCTAATTTCTAGTTTTTATTCATATATGAATATGGACATGTACATAATGGTGATTGAAAAGTGTTTTAGCTTAATCCAGTAACATATATAGAAAAATCTTACAGGTCAAGAGTATATTATGATTATCTCCTGACAAAAACTTAATTTCCTTTGTAGGAGTATTCTAAAATGTGGTTTCTAATTTTTTATCTGTAACTTAAAGTATATTTTATACATCTAAATATCTAAGCTATGCTTAAGTGACAGAAATGTGACAGAAAAATTCATACGCAATTCAGAAATTCATGTGTGTGAAGGAGATGCAAAGGCAGGCCCAAGTATGTCAAACTGTAGGATTCATCTTATCATCTAGTCTTAGGTGAAACTGGTTGAAAACATATACTGGAAAAATTTTATTTAGTGAAGAACTAAAGTAAGAATAGAATATATATGAAGGGTATGTTTTTTTCCATTTTAAGAAGAGATGCTAGTGAGTGCCATTTTTAATGAAAGTAATGATTTAAGAAAATTTCAGTGCCGTTTAATGTGAGTTTTGTAAAGTAAAAGAAGTATCAGTAAGTGTTCTGAAAAACACTGAATTGCAACATTAGAAGGGATCTCATGGTGTCTTTTGGTCCATCCCATTATCTTGCCTAAGTCTGGGTTTAACAGGTATTTGGATTGTATTTAAAGATGCTATAAAACACCCTTTACATAATCTCCAGTGAATCTGTTCCACTATTTCATTATAATTACTTTAAAAATACCCTATTTTTGATTTTTTTGCCCCTTATGTCTATGTTGAATATTTCACTACAGTTTGTGTCCAAATCCCATTTCATTTGGACATAGAGGACATCTTATTGTCATTTACTATTTCAAAACCAGCTGTGATTAATTTCCTCCTCACCCCAATCTTTTCTCATACACCTTGTTCTTCTTACTCTCTGCATGTGCTTTGTATTCTATTCTTAACCTTGTGCAGATATTTCCATTCTGTTATCAGTAATGGTTAAATATATATATATATATATGTATATATTCTATTGTTTGTCTATAACTTCTTTATACAACAGCCTATATATACTGACATATATATACTGACACATATTCAGTATTCAGGAGGAAAGCACGGAAAACTTACTTTATCAATACTTATCAATATTAAAAATACTTTCTTCATCTGTGTTGGATGTGATCATAAAATTTAAACAAAAGTGAAGACACATAAAAATGTGTGCAGCAGAGTGACCTACTCTTTAAGTATCAGAAGGACCAGATCTTCACGTAACTTGCAAAGCAAGAAAAGGTAAGAGGTTTGTATTGCTCCTGCCATAGTTCTGAGAAGTTGCTCCCTTTCAAAGGTGAGAGGCAAGTGATCAGTCCATTGATCAAGTACTGAAATGCATCCAATGAAGCTACTCTTCTCACCCTTTACATAGAATCATAGAATCGCTCAGGTTGGAAAAGGCCTCTAAGATCATCTAGTCCAATCTTTAACCTAGTACTGACAATTCCACCACATTCTACATCTACACGTTTCTCGAAGACCTCCAGCTATGGTGACTCAATCACTTCCCTGGGAGGAAGCATATTCTAATGCCACATAATTTCTCCTAATATCCAACCACATTTAAAAGAGTGAGTTCCTAAATACTGACACTTTTCCAGAGAGAGAGACAGAAGACTTTTCAAAAAAAAAAAAAAAAAAAAAAAAAGTTGATTACTGGAGGCATAAAGCTGATTGAAAACATGTACATGGGTCTTTCTTCCTAGTTGCTCAATTTACTTATAAACATTCTTCGGTCTGAAATACTTTTCCTCACCAGAGCAAAACCAAAGCCTGATGTGGGCTGGATTCCACCACAGAATCCACGTTCCTACCACGTTCTTTTATTCAACACTTCATTCTACTAGTGCAGTCCTTTCACTTTCTCATGTGTATAATCAGAGCCACAGCCACCTTCCTGTGCTCTCTGTAGATTTCTTTTATACTTAATTATGCTTCCAAATAATTTTTCTTGTTTTACTATCAGTCCAAAATGTAACTAAAACCAAGAGGACCACCAACATAGTTTATAGAATATACGTATATATACATATCTAGAGTGTATAGAGTTTAACTTCTGGTACTGAATGTGTTTCAACTATAGTGGGATCTTCTTGTAAAGGCAGTCAGGGGAGGAAACAGGAAGGTAAAGGTGATGCAGTTTCTATTTACTCACACTGAACAACAGGCCAAATTTTTTATCATTTACTTGTTAAAGTGAAGAACTTTACTCAACAAAGAACTGCAAAGTGCCTTCCTATCCAATGAAGTAGAGAGATGTAACTTCCTACTCATCTTCAGTTTTTTCCTCAAAACTTACACACAGAGAAAATGAAGAATTCATATAACACACCACTGCAGTCCTGCTTTATGGAAGGTAGTGAGCTGTCCTTTATTGGAAATTTAATGCAAATATTACACTGATACACAAATGCATTTGTTTCAGTTCTTTTAATGAGACTATGGGAAGGAGAGCACTGTCTTCCACTGTTATGTGAGAATATGTACTGAAGAGTATGGCTTGCTATAGACTTTATTTCCACTTAAAGAGAAGTGAAGCATGCTCTTGTCTTCCTTCCTTTGTATAGATATTGTAATTTCTACAATAGTTCTGATATATCTCTTCTCTCTGGTGACCAGCAATAGAACCCAAGGGAATAGCATGAAGCTTCAACTGGGGAGGTGCAGGTTGGATGTTATGAAAAGGTTCTTCACCAAGAGGCTGGTTGGGCACTGGAACAAGTTCCCCACGGAAGTGGCCATGACCTGCTGGAGTTCAAGAAGTGTTTGGACAATGCTCTCAGTCATTTAGTTTGATTTTGGGGTGGTCCTGTGTGGAGCAAGGAATTGGACTCGATGCTTATCATGGGTCCTTCCAACTCAGGATATGCTATGATTCTATATTTGTGTAACATTTTTATTTTTTTTTTCAAATTTATGTGTTGGCAACTGAGCCTACCAAATAAGTAATAAGATCAACACATCATGGATACTTTCAAAGTTAAAATTATTTTATTATTCTCATCCCACCTAGTTATCTTTTCTTTGCCTAGTTTTGCAGTGTGCAATTTTAAAATAAGACATGGTGCCACAAGAACTACAGTGTGTTACTTATTTCTGTTAATAGATTTGGATTAGATTTGGTAATAAATATGTCCATTCAAAAACCACAAATATGCAACACAACATTCTCTCTCCACTTGGTGGTTATCTAGAGTTCAGCTTTTCTATCTATGTAGAAAGAGTTTTCCTCTCTTATAATGTCCTCCCTTAAAATTAATTAATGGACCAGTCCATAATTTACTATTTACCAGTCCAATTTACTATTCCAGTAAAGAGGAAAGAAACTTTCAAATCAAATGGACGTCAATTGGGCTGTAACTTCTGATGAATAAATGTGTACCTACAAACAGGAAAATCTCTTTTGTTGCCAAATCATGGATAGGAACTGGTCTTCCTCTCCTTAATGGACAATCTAAAGGTCAAGTGCCTGAATGGAGACAAATGGTGACATTATGGCTGGGGATTACTTTGTTGATTTGAAATATAATATAGGAAGAAGCTGAAAGCTGCCTGTCAACCAATTATTACTCATTGCTCTCATTAACAAAAATAAACAACCAGCAGATATATTTGTCCTGAACATAACAGTTAAAAATGAAAAATTTCTAAGAAATCATTTTCTGACACAATGCAGTGGAAAAAAAAAAAAAAATACTTTCCATACAGTAATACAGATAAATCTCTAAAGACTCAGAGTAAGTGGCAGTCAGGAAGAATCATAATCAGATTTTGATCATGAAAATCTAAGAGAAACAGTGGAAGAAGTAATTGTACTGTTTTTAAAGTTTTCATGAATAAACATTTTGGAAGGTTTCATTAAGATCTTTTAAAAGATAATTATTCACAGTGCTTAAATACATTTTATTTTTCAACAAATAAAAAATAATTTGATTTCAATCTCTTTCCAGATTTCACCTGTATTTAGTCACTTCCAAGCCTGTATTAGGATTTTCTATGAGCTGGCCCCACCAACTTCATCTCTGTACCAGACACAGTAGCATCGCTTACATGCTATTAGGATTTTTGTGACTGAAATAGTTTTACTAACTCATTGGGGAACCCCTGGAATTTCTGTATTGCTTTTTGGGGAGACATAGTGTCAGTAGTGAATCATTTTTTGCTTGTTGATGCTCCCCCTCCCAACACCCTCTTATGCTTGAAAAATAATCACAGTTTCTATGATTTCTTTACTTCCTATTCTAATTATGTCCAGTGTCTGAACTGGGTGCCAAGAATTTTTGACATCTTTTCAAACCTCATTAAGGTTCAGCTGGAACTGCACTATCATTCATATTAGGAAAATTAAGTACAGTAAGAAGAGAAAATCTGATAAAACTCAATGTTCCTGCTATTCGTCCTAGTAAAACCCTCTGTCAAGAGAGCAGTGGCCTTTATGAATACAAATGAAACAGAAGACATATACAGAAGAGAAACAAAAGAAACAGAAGAGAAACAAAATTCCAATAATAAACTTGGTTTTGGGGCACTGACAAAATGTATAAATAAGATGTAAATGGGACCTACCCAAATTTCTGATCTTTCCATACAAATTGAAAGCTAGGCAATCAGCTATTTAGTGTTTCATGTGATAGTTACATCATTTTTTTGTTGTTGTTGTTTGTTTGTTTTGTTTTGTTTTGTTTTCACATGGCAAGCTTGGGATAAGCTGTCATATACAAAACACTGCTGCTTCTCCCTCAACACCCCACACACACACACCGCCCCCCCAAGTCTGAACTGCATTTGGAGTCCCAATTCAAGGGGAAATTTGTAAGTTTAAATACCAACTTCAGGCCAGAAAAGTTCAGAAACTTCCATATTCCTCTTCAATGTTTTTATAAACAATTTCGATGTAGGACTAGAAGGTGTTTTGATCAAAGTTGCCAATGACACCAAACTTGTGGGTTGTGGATTCAGATGAAGGTGGAAAGATAGAGAGATCTGGGCAGACTGGAGAGCTGGGCAATCACCAAACTCATGAATTTTAACAAGAGCAAGTGCCAGGTCCTGTGCCTGGGATGGAGCAACCCTGGATATATGGACAGAAGGGGCGACTAGATGCTGGAGAGCAGCCCTGCAGAGAGGGATCTGGGGGTTGTGTTTGATAGCAAGTTGAATATGAGCCAGCAGTGTGCCCTGGCATCCAGGAGGACCAACCATATCCTGGGGTGTATCAAGCACAGCATTACTAGTCTGTCGAGGGAAGTGATCATCCTGCTCTGCTCTGTGCTGATGTGGCCTCACCTCGAGTACTGTGTGCAATTCTGGACACCACAGTACAAAAAGGACATTAAACTGTTGGAGAGTGTCCAGAGGAGGGTGACGAAGATGGTGAAGGGACTAGAGGGAAAGACGTATGAGGAGCAGTTGAGGTCACTTGGCCTGTTCAGCCTGGAAGAGAGGAGGCTTAGGGGAGACCTCATCACAGTCTACAGCTTCCTTGAGAGGGGGAGTGGGGAGGCAGGTGACCGATTCTCTTTAGTCACCAGTGATAGGACTAGGGATAGGGAATAGTGTTAAGCTGAGGCAGGGCAAGTTTAGGCTGGACAACAGGAAGAGATTCTTCCCTGAGAGGGTGGTCGCACACTGGAACAGGCTCCCCACTGAAGTAGTCACTGTACGAAGCCTGTCGGAGTTTAGGAAGTGATAGGTCTGTGCACTTAGTCACACGGTCTAAAATTTTGGGCAGACCTGTGTGGTGCCAGGAGTTGGACTTGATGATCCTTATGGGTCCCTTCCAACTCGAGATATTCTACGATTCTATATTTAATTACTTCATAATATGTTATGATTTATTCATCGTTTGGTACAATGACTTTTAGGCTTTTGGATGCATGAGTTAGTTGTGTTTTTAAGTTTTTTTTGTTTGTTTTTTTTTTTTTTTTTTTTTTTTTTTTTTTTTTAAAAGTGTCATACAAAATATACAGATTTGCAAGGTCACACTTTTACTTTGAATTTATACAATTCTTCAGCTAAATCTGATAATAATCCCAAACTATAAGCAAGTTGGCTCAACTGTAGTTGGCTCAAACTATAAGCAAGTTGACATACTACTGTAGGGATTGGGCTTAGAAACTGCTAGAAAAAGCAGTGTTTCTTTCTGCAGAAGAGGATGGGAAGGAGATAAAGTTCTTAACAGTTGAAACCTCAAGATATCTGTAATTTTTAGTACCTGGTTCTTGTTCTCCTGGTGACCTATTTGAGATATTTGATGATGTAATATGAGTTTGAAATACAGTACAGTAAGAAGAAAGGCAAACATTTTACAGACCACGATTCTCCCTAGAAGTGAAAATTCAGGAGGCTATGAATTCATAAGGGATTACTCTATTTGGAATAAATGCCAGCATACCAAATATTTCTCTGTAATAGAACACTAGCTCTTAGGGTTCACGTTTTGGCTGATCATGACAGGCCAACCATTTTCAGAGGGAAAAAGACAGTCAATAAATCCACTGCCTACATTTATCTTTCAGAGTAGTTCACAGCCGCTTGGATTGTTTGTCTCCTTCTTTGCATGTGTTATGCACTGTGAGCTTACACAGGCCAAATTATGGGATCTGGCTGAGTGCCCTGGCCTCTCATCTGAAAGACAGCTCTGTATGAAGGGCAGAGGGCGATGTATCACAACCATAGGGGTGGTTTTAACAACTGGGCAACATTTTCCGGCTTTTTTTTCTCTACCCAGCCAACACTCATATTACGGGGGTGTGTGAAATACAGAACACAATTATAGTCAGACATAATTTCCCACGATTTTGGTTTTCATGAACATTCATCATTTTGCATACTTGTTTGGCACTGATGACCTGTTAATCAAAGATGAGCTTTTAGTGCTGACACTTCCAGGCAATCTTGATATTACAAACATCAGCCTATGCTTTAACACCTGTGCACTCACAATAACCCAGCACTTGCTAGTGTCCAAGCAGTGTGATTTATGTGCCTGGTTATGGGAGCCTAAGGGCTTTGGCGGCTACAACTGGTGTCACATGTGCTCCAGTGAGCACCAGAGTGCTGGGGCCTTGCTTGCACTTGGGCAGTCCTGCCTGCATGGAGAGAGATGTCCCAGAGTGACCCATGTGGGTGCTTCAGCCAAGACCCATTTCTCACTGTTCCCTCTGGGGGCAGCCCTGAGGCACCTCATGTCAGGGAGGGGTGGGCTGCATGCAGGCAGCCAGTGGCCATTGGAGGAACTTGAGTGTACAATTTAGGGAAGACACTGCCAGCACAAAGCTGTTTTACAGAGCCTGGCCTGGGGAGAGCCCAGAAGCTTCCAAAAAGCCCTTCCATGGTAGCATAGGTGTGCATGTGTGTGACTTCTCCTAGAGCTCTTGTGGTGGTTTTACTCGGGTGGGCGACTGAGCTCCACCACAACCGCTCTCTCACTTCCCCTCCTCAAAGAAGACCAGGGAGAAAATATGATGAAAGGGGCTCAAGGATTGAGATAAGGATGAGGAGATTGCACAGTAATTATCGTGATGGTCAAAGCAGACTCAGCATAGGGTGACCGTAAGACCCATCCACACTCTTCCACCTCCTTCCCCTGAGCGGCTCAGGGGAACGGGGGAATGGGAGTTATGGTCAGTCTATAGCGCTTCTTTGCTGCCGCTCCTTCTTGGTCACTCTCGTCCCCTGTGCTCTGGGGTCCCTCCCACGGGATGCAGTCCTTGCTGAACTGATCTGGTGTGGGCTTCCCACAGGCAGAAGCTCTTCAAGAACTGCTTCAGATATGGGTCCGTACCACGGGGTCCATCCCTCAGGAGCACACTGCTCCAACCTGGGTCCCCCACGGGCAGCAGCTCCTGCCAGGTCACCTGCTCCTGCATGGTCTCCTCTCCATGACCTACAGGTCCAGCCCGGAATCTGCTCCAGCAGGTGTCTTCCACAGGCTGCAGTATCCATTGGTGCAGGGGGACAGCCTGCTTCACCATGGTCCTCACCACGGGCCACAGGGGACTTCTGCTCCAGCACATGGAGCACCTCTCTCCCTCCTTCTTCACTGACCTTGGCACCTGCAAGCCTGTTCCTCACTCCTCTCACTCTTCCAGCTGCTGTGTGGCGTGTGGCACAGCGTTTTGTTGTTGTTGTATGTTTTTTTTTTTTTTTTCCCTGTCTTAAATATGTTCTCACAGAAGCTCAAAAACAACATTGCTAATTGGCTCAGCTCTGGTCAGCAGTGGGGCCATTACCAAACATGGGGCAGCTTCTAGATCCTTCTCACAGAAGTCACCCCTATAGCCCCCTGCTACCAAAACCTTGCCATGTAAACCCACTACAGCTCTGTGCCTTCCTCCATTCTGTGCTCAGTGAAACTTAATTCAGTTTGCATCTGATGCCCTACTCCTCTAGGTACCACTTGAGGGGTTGCTTAGAAATAGCTGCTGAAGAAATTCGTGTCAGGTGTGCAAATAGCTGTGTTTTTTAAGATTTTTCCAGAGCAAGGTATCTGTGGTAATGTGTTATTTGTCAAAGAACTGGTAGGTGCCTGAGTAACAGGATCTTTCCAAAGTGCTATGTACTCAGCTGTGGCACCTTGGGACATCCATAACATCTGTGGGCAACCTGTTCCAGTGCATCATCACCCTGCGGGAATAATTCCCTCCTAACCTCTAATCTAAATCTCCTCTCTTTTAGTTTAAACCATTCCCCTCATCTTGTCAATATCTGATTGAGCAAAGAGTTGCTCTCCATCTTTTTAATAAGCCCCTTCAAGTACTGAATATCTGTCCTTGTCTAATAGGATAGATTTTCACCAAGTTGCAAATAAAATTTCAACATCACCATGTGATGAACATAAATAATAATAATAAAATTTATGTCTTTGTTGCTTATTTCCAAATGTTAAAGTAGTGGGAACAATTGCTAATTTTTGCACAGTCACAATATTTAAGAATATTTAAGAGTATTTAAGTATACTAAGTTTGTTTTCATTTGAATCACCAGTGTTTTTTAGCTGGAAGATTTGGAAGAAAATACAGCCAGATCCCGTAAGGTATAAAGAGCATAAGACATAAGACTTTTTTTTTTTTTTTTTTCTTGTTTCTTTTACTTTCAGGAGTGGTGCTACAGAAAAGGTTGCACACAAAGGACAATCCTTTTGTAAAGGATTTTCCTGTTCTCTTCCTCTTGTCTCCCCTCTTTTTAGTAGAATGGTTTTCATGTTTTAGGTGATATTAGTTGGATTATAGTAGGCTACAGCCTGACAAAGATTTTAACTAGCTTGGATGCCAGCAGGAGGTTGCAAGATTAATAGAAGGATCCCTTCTCTGTTTTGCAGAGCTTACATCTTAAGAACTAGAGCACTTGCTGGTTTATTCAAATAGTTAGTAAAACAATGAAAAGAGTGAGAAAGAGGGGCAGCTAGAAGATACAAGTGTGACTGTTATTTAATTGCATTTCCTATAGATGAAATCACTAAAAATAAAGAAAATATAATCATAGGCAACATTAACATCCTGAATAAGATCAGCTCATGTGTGTTATTGACCAAACATTATACCAAAACTCACTTAAATTAGGGAAGGAAGCTTTGTCTCCTTCACAGCATGTCTTTCAAATCTAGTGTAGAAAAACTAACATTTCAATGCCTTAGAAATCAATTGGTAATCTCATGTCCAATTCCCTGACCCTGAATGAAATCTTATCACCAGGTAATTGGTTTCCATGTTACTTTCATCATAGAAAGTATGAGATTGATGCCTAAATTTAATATATCGTTTATTAATTTGTGTCTGGTATTCATTGTGCAGAAATACCATCCCCTTTGAACACAAATTATCTTATGATCCTAAGTCTGACTCATCAAAGGGTTAGGAATCAGACAAGCCTGTACCTATTTAGTTGCCTTTCCAGTTGATAGGTAGGTGTTTAAGGGTTTTTGTTTTGTTTTGTTTTCATTTTTACTTAACATAGTAAGCTTACTGAATTTTTTAGAGTCATGAAAGATGAACAGAAGAGGGACTGTGCTAAGTCCTTCGTAATAGTGGAAGTGTTGGAGCCCACTAGGGAGACAGTTAGATATATCAGCAAGTAGAAAAAGATATGGGAAGATTAAAAATTAAGGGCAAACACTTCTTGTTGTAGGACAGACTACAGTAGGACAAACTACGTAGGAACTGCTGACCTTAGAATCAGGCCAAAGATGTAATGTGTCGATATAGAGTGATTTGGACTATTTATTGGGTATATGGACTATTTACCTAGAGAGGGTAGTTAACGTGATGAACATTGATAGGAGAGATAAATTACTGGGGAATATCGTAACACATAAAAGTTTTAGAGTCTAAATCAGAAAAAGAAGAAACAGGTTTATAATCCTATGCGCCAAGGTAATCTTGCTACTTCATCTTTGAATTTAAAGCCTTATTTTCATTTAGGAAAAACTGTAATTCCCCTGGCTAAAGAATGACAACTTCATTTCCAGCACCTATCCAAGTCTTAACTAAGTCTTTGTTAGGTTTGATATTACAAAGAATCCTTTGCTCTGAAAGAGAAGGTCTTAAGGGGATGAAATATCAAGAAAAATCTCTTTATCTGTCCTAAATTACGGACGTCAGATACAATAAAGATTATACCCTGCTGTTCTGGATGCCTTTTATGTGATTGAGAATAGTAATGAACTGAAATTAATCTAGTGCCAATCCTTAGGAACACACTGAGAAAATGTTGTCATCTGTTCCGGTTTGCATGTTAGTTTGTAATGGTGCAACAATTCATTGGCAACACAACAGTTGTCCAGCATGTTTATTTATATTATCTTGTACTGCTATATATGCTTTTACTGTATGTAATTGATCTATGACTGTTAGTTATTGCAATTAACTTGTAATGAGGTTGACATTAATTAGGTGTACTACACCACTAGTCAAATTATCTTTCAAAGATATTTTAGTTCTGGTATTTGCTATAACAATTCTAGCATTGCTATTCACATTTTTTGAAAAGTATAAAAGTTCTACATAGGTTGTTATTTCCACAAATTCCTAAGTATCTTTGAGAAACATCATGTATGAATTATGATCTAATTGTATGATGCCAGATGAGTTTATATTAAAACCCCAACACAAGCAAAAATTGTGAATAGTTCTCAATTCAGACAAAAGCAAAAATACTTTCATTTTTTTCAAAAGTAGAATTTCAACAGAAATTTATGAGCAGGAAAAAAAAAAAAAAAAAAAGTAATATTAAAGTTAACTTGCATTCTTTCATGATTATTAATATACAAAGACTGTAGGCCATGCAAGTGCCTCCTCTTTTTCATCTAAACTAAAGCTAGCACCCTTGAATGCAGTATGTTATAGAACATGCCCTAGAGGTTCTCAGGTGTAAATTGAGTAAATTGCATGGTGGTAAAATCTAATTTTACATCCCATCACCCCACCCACAAAGAGAAGCAAACAAACAAAACAAAACAAAACAAAACAAAAACAAACAAACAAACAAACAAACAAAAACATCGTGGAAAGAAACCCATACTCATATTTCCTTTAAAGACACTGAAAGATAAAAATCTGGGCATTGCAGAATTGTGAGAAATCGCGTCAGGATAATCATTCTGTAATCCCTTCTGAAAGCAAAACGTGTGAATTTAGGAAACCCTAACTGTGACAGAAACTCTGCTTCCAGGGGTCTCCATCTGTGATATTCAAGGGTATAAATTACTCGCAAATGAGGCACATATCATATTACTGCTGTTACAGTGAAAGGCATATTGCATGTTTCCCAACTATATGCTTTCCTTTTAAAAGGTATCATAAATGCAGCCTGCAGTTTCAGCTGACAAAATTTAGTTCTTGTGTCTTCTAGTGATAAATATGGGCTATCATCTGTTGCTGTCCTGTGTTTTATCACACTAAAGTCTAGTCACTAATTGCTCATGTATTAAACTGTTATCACACTCAGTGCACTCACCTCCACCTCACAATGCATAATCCTGATTTTACTGATTTTACTGATTTCCTGAAACATTGAGATCTCTGTTTATTATTATTATTATTATTATTATGATTTTATTTGGCTTTATCAACTGATCAACTGCGTATCTATTTTGTTATGCTGTTTAAAACTCTGTCATGGAACAGTGTCTTGGAGTCTTTGGTATTCAGTCAGTAAGAAGGCTCTTCAAATAACTAGTTAATAAAATAGTAACATTTTAATGTCTTATTTCATATAGGCTCAGAAGCCTTTTTACAGACACATGAATCAGTAGCAATTCATAAGCAAACAATGCCTAAATTAAGGAACAGAGTTTACTTTTAATGGGGGGATTTGTGAGTTTATGCAACTTTACACAGTTTATGTACACACTTTAAGTATGTACATAATTACTATAGTATGTACAAGTACATATATATATAGGTATATATTATATATATGTATATATGTATATGTGTATATATATATATACATTTATATATGTATATATATATTATATATAATACTATATATAAAAGAGTGTCAGTGTTTTGGCCAGATGGAAAGAATAATGCCTTGGAAGATAAGAAAGTCAGTAGAAACTCATTTTCTTTCTTTGAGATCACAATATGTTACTCTGCATTAAGTCAGTTTTTAAAAACTAGCCCACAGATACAAGTCTAGGTAGTTTATTAATAGAACTGTTTGAAAAAATGCTGATTCAGTATCATCAAAACATTCTGTGGGAACAAGTTCGTTTTTCTTAGTTACTCTTGACAGAAACTAGGCAGGTTTCCATGGAAACTTGCCTACTTCACCAACAATTTGCCTGTCTGGAGCCAGATTTCCAGCCATGGGATGAGTTTAAGCTGCTTGGCTCCTAGGGCTGTCAGGGTTCAGAGAACTTGAGGAAAGTCATCTTGAGTTTGTTTTGAAGAGCCAAAGAAAAAATATTGCTTCAATTTCTGTAAACAACATTTGAGGATTCTTGTGTGAAGAAATGTTGAAGTTTTTTTCTAGTGTGCAACCATTTCCCCCCCTCAGATTTTCACCCAGAAGAGGAAGTTGGTGCTCTGACACTAGTTTCTTGAAAAGCTGCCATGTATTACACTTCAGGTATGGATCTGCAGAGCATTTCCACTGCTTTTACAAAAGTCACAAGGTAGCAAGAATTAGACCTAATATTTGTCTGAGAATAAATTTAACTCTTTGGCATGGTTTCAAAGGTATAAATAAGGTAGGAGGAACATTGGCTTGGGGTAAGATGTTACAATATTTATTTTTTGGTATACATTTATATTGTTCTTTTTAAGTGTTAGTATTGGTGTGCTGTGAAAGAAAACTAATACTCCGACATGGATAGTATTTGTTCTGAAAATGTGAGATTTTTAACAAAAGTCTCTGAAGTCAATATTTAACCTTGTTCTCAGTTTGCATTTGTTAAATATCAAAAAAAAAAAAAAAAAAAGAAGCAAAGTTTCTTTTTTTTTAAAAAAAGGAGGTACTGATCCATTTGTTAAGAGAGAGAAAAGAAAATCACATATCAAAAACACCCTTTAAAAAAGGCATAAAACAAAAACCAAAACAACAACAAAAAACTCACAATTCATAGCCAGATTTTCTTTCATCTTAGGTGATTTATCCTTTATGCTCTTTGTTTGAGAATTCCCTAGGAGAATTATTTTCATCACATTCTCCCAGATGTAGTATTTTCTTTACCTCTCATTGCAAAGGACTGTTGTCATCATTTTAGTCATCTGTCTGTTTTGTAAGCTGGGTGTTTACAGTGTAAGAATATTAAAACCATCACTCGCACAGCAAAAAACGAATGGAAAAATCTTACTTGCAGCTGTGGAGGAAGCCAAATCATGTCTGAACTTAAATATTTTAATCTCTAAGTAATAGCAAAGTATTGTGCATCTTTGTAATGCACACAGCGTCAACTGGGAGAGGCAACAATTGTTCAGGAGCAGTAAGAAGTTAAGTAGCATCTAAATAGGAAAGAGGTATGTCTTTTCATTCAATACATGTAAATTTACAAATCTTAATACATCTTGTCCTTGCCCCACAGATCATCTATCACATATTGTGGGCTCTTGTAAAGCACTGAGTCTTTAAGTCATAAAGCCACTGCCTTTCCTTATTTTTAAATCTATTTAAAATTAAAATTAAAAAAAAATAAAAAATAAAAATTTAAAAATTTAAATTTAAATTAAAAATTTATTTAAAAAAAAAAAAAAAAAAAAGCAATCTGCCCTCACCCCATTCCCCACCTCCTAAATCACTACCAAAACCAAACCAAACCAAAACAATTATTCAACAGTCAGCAGCTATCCTTTCAGGTAAATAGTGACCTGTATTTTTTTCTTCTTTCTTCTAGCTTTGCTTCAATGTCTTCTTACTGTCCTAAATTCTCCCCTCTGTTATATTTGTCTCATCTTCTTATTGTGATCTGAGCACAGAAATTGATCTCGGGGCCAGAAATTGATTTCTGCTTCTTTACCAAGTCTAATATAAAATATCTCTTATTTTCCCAAGGCTCTTAACATCTACTACAGGTTGATACCTAACTATGAGTCCAAATTCTGGTGTGTTACATCAGACTTTAGTTTATTCATTTAAGAGTTTACCAATAGGCAGCCTCTTCTTTATTTTCTAGGATATATATATGGAAAATTTTAAACATAAAAAATACCCGTTATAAAATGAGGCTGCCTTTGACAAATGAAGTGCCAATGCCCTCAAAAAAATGCAAGATGGAATAATATGTCAGTTATTAGCTGGCAGAAAACCTGAGTTACATTTTTATACCCTCTGTTATTTAACTGTTGATGCAGTCACTGCATGGATAGTAAACCAGATTATTTCATGTTCATGCATGTTTGAAATACTCTGGGAGGTATCAGGAAGTGAGATATATCTAGCAGACTATTCCCTAGATACCTCATATATGCTCACATACTGCACTTTATCTTGGGTTCGCAAAACATTGGGTCATTTTTAGAAATATGTAATGCTCTTACCTCCAGCTGGCTGCTGTCTTTTCTGTGTTTTCTATAAGATGCAGATGAGAAATGTTCAGTATCTTAGTCTATGCCATTGTGCAGATTCTTGCCACTAAGCTCTCATCTATCAATGTTTTCTTGGTGATTCTTACCCTTTGCACTAAGCAGGTGTGAAGATATTTTTTATTTTTCTTTAACCATACTTGTTTAATTGTCATGAAATGTGCATCCTGCAAATGAAGTAAGAAAGAAAGTGAATCAAACTCTGAGATGACTGAATGTTATATACTGAAAGATGTCAGAATATATAAAGAGAGAATAATTATTCCTTGGAATAAATTGAGTTAAATATTAATGTTTTTATTAATGATATTAGGGATGACTCTTTTACAGTTCTACTTCCTTGCAAAGCCTGCTTGGCACAGAGGAAATGTATGGTCATAATATTCACCGTAATGCAATTAACTGTCAGCAATTACAAATCAAATGGGAATACAAATTCTCTCTCTCTCTCTCTCTCTCCAGTAGATTTATAAGCATTTTCTAATACAAATGAAATAATGCAGTCTAGAAGGCTGCTGTCATACGTTCTGTTTGGATTTAGAAAAATTACACTGACAGTTAATCAGCATTTGATAGCTATTTTGTCAGAGACGTAATTTGGTTTAATTGTGACTATTCACTTTATGATAATTCATCCTACCAAAGTCAATTTAATTAGTTATTAACTTTGACTTATCAAGTCCTTTATAAAACAAAACTACTGTTTGGAAAGTTGAGTCAATTATGGTTGAGTCAACCGTTAATTAACACACTTCACGTTGTGTCATATAGAAAGCTAAAGTGAGCAACTAATTTCAGTAAAGATCAGATATGGGGAGGAAACCAAGGAGCATGAAATAAATAAATAAATAAATAAATAAATAAAACACTAATAATTGTTTAAGGGGATAGTAAACAAACAGTTTTATTTTCTGTGGGGAAGTTACCCAGGGAAATGAGCTGAATTTAAGAATCTTATATGCTGTGACCAGGAAGGAAAAGAGAAAATCCAGTTTAGTGAGGGTTGTTTCTGGCTTTGAATGGTTGGATGTATTGCTTGTGACAAATAACTAGAAGCCACACAAATAGATGTGCAAACATTTAACAGTGTGGCCAAAGCTCTTCTTCAAATCTGCATAACTGTGTTTAGAAAACAAAATATTCAATGTGCTCTACAATCTTTTTCTTACACTTCCAGAATTACACTTTCCAGAATTTGCAATAGAAAGCAATTATGAAATTCATTGTTTTGTGAAGGTACTGAGCTGAATGTGGATCTAAGCCTACATCTCATGTAGTCCAAAATGTAGTTATCATCACAATGTTGTTCAATTTAAAATCAGTTTTGGAATTAATCTGCAGTCTATTTCATTAAATGCTATTTGAACTGGCAATTAATTGCTATGTGAACTGACAGTCAACGGTTCTGTCTTTCCCCTCCCGCTCCTGAGAGGACAGTCTGCACATCTTTCAAATTACATCTTTTGTAGCAGTTCAATCCTTTTTTCTTCACAGAAAAAAATATAGTTCTGTATTGCTGGCTGAGATACTGTGTCTCCTGTGAGTTAAGCATTTCTTGTTTATAATTGATTCTGCTTAGCCTAGATATTCCTAGCTCTAGATCCTGCAAAAACTATTGCAGAGGGTGCAGGTAGTTTGGGAATGTTATTAAAACATATTTTCTTCTCCACAGTGTGGTGGATAGAAGGTTCCTAATTCTGAGCAAAAACCTTGCCTAAAAAAATCTTACCTGTCTCAACGGTGTGGGCATGTAACTAATATTATTGGGAATGACCAGATTTCTTGCCTCATCCCATATTAACCTTTGTGAATCTTTGAAAGTATTCACATCAATGGCATTGGTTCACTTTCCAGTAAGGTCATTATTTCCTGAAGAGGATGGAGAGAATACTGAAGGAAGGTAGAAAAGAGATGTAAAGAAAGGAACTGATGAATGCAAAGTGGGGAGTAGACCAAGTAGTTGAGAATGGAAAATAACAGTCAAAATAAAAATAAAAATAAAAATAAAAATAAAAATAAAAATAAAAAATATAATCTAATATACACAAATGCTGTCTTCAGTTCTAGATCTAGTATTATCACAGTTAAAGAAGTTATTTCTTCAGTTAGAAATAGGATTAATATAATTATATCTACTTTTAAATGGGACAACATAAACTGGGAAGAGTGGTTAGAACTTCTGAAAATAGTTTTGGGAGGCATTTTTTGCTATTGTCCTAACATAATAAATATAAATCATGATCTTGCAACTCTGCTAAATCTGCAATCTAGTCATTGAACCATGTTGTGGTTTTTGTGTTTATTAAGTTTGTTTTTGTTTGTTTGTTTGTTTTTCTCATGTGTCTTTATTCTTTAAAAAATTTTATATTTATTACACTGTTTCTTAGAATAGTTCTGATTCAGCACAAATTTTATCTGATCCTGGATCATATATGTCTCTTGATGGGAGTTATTTCAGCACCTAGTTGCCATGGATTTTAATAGAAGTTAGAAGAATAAATACTAATATGACTCTTTGGTACCCATAAATCCTTACAAAATAAAGAGGAATGAAATAAAAATTATTTAATAAAAATATTATTTTTCATTTAAAAAATCAAAAATTATTTTCAGTAAAAATGATGAAGGGCTTGGATCTTATGTCAGTGGAACAGTGTCAGATAAAAGATCTCTTTTCCATGTAACTACATATGTACTCACCTGTACATAAATCGGATAATTTCGATCTCCCCTGAGGCAATATAGCAAGTCAGGATATGATTTTTTTGGCAAAGAAAATTTCACTGCATAAAATTTGATTTGTCTCTTTTCATATGGAATACATTTCTTCCTAATAAAGATGGATCTTTTTCCAAGTTCCTTTAAAAAAAAAAAAAAAAAAAAAAAGAAAAAAGAGAGAGAGAGATTAAATGAACCAGCAAGCAAGGTTTTTGAATGATGCTTTCTTATAAGAGCATAGAAGGCCAATGAAATATGTAAAACTTCCTCTAACACGTTCATGCATTTCATTCTTTTTCTCCAGAATAGTATCAGAGATTAATAAATTTTCCTGTGTGAAGTTTATTTTCTGAGACCTGCTTCTTACCTTAAAAAAAAAAAAAAAAAAAAAAAAAAAACCTCCCCCGCGCCCTCCCCCCCACAAAAAATTTTCCATTTCCCTCTTTGTCCCGGCACGCCTTTTGAAATAATAAGTGGAAGTCACATTTCTTCAGTATTGCTTTCGTCACAAAAAAAAAAGGTCTACAGAAGCCTGGGAAAATAACAGTGAGCAAGTATTAATGTGTGCTAAAGTTCAAAGGGTGGCTTTCACTTACTTCACTTAAAGTATTTTTCACTTTAGCTATCTAAAATATTGTTTGTTGATCAAATTAGTTGAGTGAGTGATCAAAGCATTCATTTTCTGTAAGCCAGCTTCAGTTAATATTAGGTATGTGAAAATGAGGAAAATATGAACAGAATCAGAGGGGGCAGATAATTTGAATTATTAAATGGGGATTTGAAGGAATGGTAGGCTGTCTTTTGACTGTGGGAGAGCTTTATAAAACACAACTTAAAAGCATATTTTCAAGTATTGGAAACTGTAACATAGCCTACAGTTGGTAGCTTTTTGTTAAAGTAAAACTGCCTTTTATGAGGATAATAGCAAAATTTTGATGTTTGAATAAGATCACAGTTGGTTTTCTCCACTAAGTAGAATCTATCTTCTCATAATATGTATGTAACAGTTTTTGGTCAGTATTCAAAATATTTTGCATGATATAAATTAATTATTTGATGCGTAAGTTCTGAGCAAGCTACTTTTAAACCCAGTTGTGGATGTATTCACTCCATCTGCCCAATTCCTGATAATCATTCACAGTCAAATCTTTGAGGATTTATCATAGTTTCCACTTGAAAATGCAAATACTTTCATAATATATGTTGATGTGAGGGAGAACATGTTAAAGAGCTAAGAGTATTAACTTTCTTATAGAAGATTTGGCTGTTGCAGGAATTAGGTATATTTTATGTGAAAATATTGGTGAACTGTACAGAACAAGAATTAGGTGTAAAGAACTAAATATATACTACAAAGTGCACATCCAGAATTTCTTTAACTCTCTATCAGGATATCTTTTTTTTTTTTTTAATTTAAAATGTAGACATTTTAATGTTGGTGATATTATAAATATTGAATTTAGCAATGTTCTCACTTTCATTGAGACTGCTATAGCTGAAACATTCTAAAAAGAGACTTGCTTAAAAGTGAAGACATATATCCCTGTTTAATGTGAATTTTTAAAGATATTCTTACATTTTATGGCATGCTCAGATGTGATATTCAAATAAAATATGTTCATGTCATGCTTTCACTTTGTAAGCATGATAAAGCAGGTGTTTGGACAGAAATTCTAGTTAAAACATTCTTACACTGTTTCCAATCCCTCCCAGCCATACAGGTATTTCAGAAAACAGGGGAAGAAAAAAAAAGGGGGGGGGGGACTAGTTGCATCAATACTTTTTGTTCCCCTACTTCACACCTCCTGCTATATATTTAAGATATTGCAAGTGTCATATATACAGGAAATAATTTTTGGAAAAAAAAATCATATTCAAGAAAGGTAACCATGGGGTTTGTTTCTTAACAATAGGAAGGGTACAATATATTACTTTGAGAAATAATGTCTTTATTGTTCAGCTCAAATCACAGCTGTTTTTACTATCAAAATATGTTTACTATCTTTTAAAACTTTAGACAACTAAACATTGTATTGACATTCCCTCCAGTACATTTGTGATAACTCCATGATCTGAAGAAAATCCAACAAAATATTTTAACAGCAACTCCTATGAGTTTCATGTAATTTAACTTTTTTTTCCATCTTCAGGATGAGTATAAGAAAGGCTAATGATAAATCCCATATGGGAATAAGTGAAGTCCCCATTCTTCACATGAAAATACACGATACACCCGTGTATGTTTTATATTGGATAGCTAGTATTTGACGATTTTATCATGCAAAAAGCTCTGCATTGATCAGTTGGAATGCATTTTTTCATTACAACTGATGAGTCCTACTGAGTGACAAGGATAAACATTTAGAATTTAATCAAAAGCATGAAGAGATAATATTTTCCTGTTAAACTGACTTTGCTGAGGCAGAAAAGTTATGCTCTCTATATCTACTGTCAATAATAGTCCTAACTAATTCACAAAGAAATCAAAGATCTATGGTCAGATGTTAAGGATGGTATATGTTCATGTGCCTGATAAAATATATTTTCTCTGTATTTTAGTGGAGTATTTTAAACTCTACTAACTCTACTTGTGACTTCATGATTTAAATTATTTTTCCCCCATTAGTCCTATGTTGAAAACAGTGATTTTGGAAAGAATAGAGTTTCTTTATGTGTTTCAGGAGGGTATGAGGAACAATAGCAACTAACACTTGGGATGGGAAAACTCCTCTCTTCCCTAGTGAGCAAGGAAGTCTATCCACACCCAGTATTTTCCAGAGGCCATTCACCACCAGAGGAGAGTAAGAGAAGGCAGGGGAAACTGAATTGAATATAGTGTTGGGATAAGATAAAGGCTGATAAAACAGATGAGGTAATGTTTCTAAAGGTATGTTTTAACTTGTTAAGAACTATTTTTAAATGTATATTCACTGGTGATACCTTTTCAAGACCTTGTATAGACATACCATTATATGAAAAAGAATTCAAAATAAAATTTCCCTTGATATGTCTTGACAATAAAATGTCAATGTGAAAATATGGAAGCAGAAGAAAATTTGGAAGAAGGAATGTTATACACATAAAAAAAAAAAAAAAACGAAAAAAAAAAAAAGTTTTTCCATAGATGGGAGCATTGTGAAAGCTCTCTGGATAGCCTCCTTTTAACTTGCTAATGGCTCAAATTTGTTTTTGTTTCAGTTGGCACAGTGAAACCATAAAACATTTTTAACCTTCTGTTAACCTTCACATTATTTTAGAGAAACAGGTACATTTAAGTATCATCAGGATCATCCATAGAGTACTTCTTCAAACAATCATAAAGTTTTGAGAAACGTGAAAACAATGAATTCTAAACAAAAGTTAAATACTTTCTCCTGAACACCTGTCTATTCAACTGAGGGATCACAGAAAAATAAATAAATAAATAAATAAATAAATAAATGTTAGCAATTGCCAAAATTTAAAGCATTATTTATTATTCCAAAAGTTAAGATACTTCCCCTAAAGGGGGAGGTATATATACACACCTTTTCTAGGTTTGAGAACTAAGGAAGTAGTGAGAGCCCTACCCTTTGGACTATTTCTTCAATTACATTTTTCAGTAGAAATACAAATTCCAAAGGTGGGTTGTTTTTTTGGTTTGTTTTGATTTTATTTTTTTATTTTTTTCTCTTCATCCCAAAGAAGCAAAGTCAACTTTTATTTTAGTCAAAATGAGTGCAACTATCTAATGCAGACTGGAGAAGGGATATAGAGACACGATACTTAACTATATCAAGATTTTTTTGTGTGTGTGTTCTTGTTGTTATTGTTTTAAATATAATTTAACAAGAAATGTTTTTTTTGTTTTGTTTTGTTTTGTATTTTAAAGAAATTTGCAGCAAATACAATGAAGACTAAGCAAAAGGAAAAAAAAAAAATAATGATCTAAAGAATTTCAAGTCACTTATGTGTTACTAGAAGGTAACTCATTCTGGAGAACAGATGTTAGCGTGTGAATACTTCCTACTGAAATATCATTCGTGCTACTAACAGTCAAAAAAACTTCTGCTGTTGAGGGTGATGAAAGAAGTCAGACTAACATTGCCACTAACTGAATATAGTCCATTATGTTTTTAGATATTGAGGTTTATGTGTAAGAGTTTTAGTGTCTTTGTACACTAAACTAATTTAACTGCTACTTCTGTCAGCAGTAGCATTTCTTCGACTACTGTACTTTGAAGTATTTTAGCAACTGCTATAAACAATAACTTGAAGATCTAACCTCAGCTTTAGCTGTTATTCCATAAAACATTGAACTGTCTAGCACAGTGATAGCAAAGACCTGATCAACAGTTTTTATACTTTAAAGAAAAATGAATATATGTCTTATAAAAATGAGTTTTCTGGTTATTCAGATTTCATGTGTTTGGCTTCTGTTCTTTTTTGTTCTTTTTCAGTCCTTACATTTGAGATTTATTAAGATGTTTAAGGAACATATCCAAAAAAAGACAGAGTTTACTATTTTTGAGGGGATTTTGAAGTAGTTCCTCAAGTAGACTTTCAGGCACAATGAACACATCCTCTGTTTAATTGGTGATTCCCTTAACAGGTCTTCTGATATTCACTTCTTGTCAGCGGGATTATTTTTTTTGGATTTTTTATTTGTATATAAATGGATTTTTCAGTCTTTTTGACAGAAGGTTACAATACCTAAAATTAGCAGAGTTGTTTATGAGGATTGCTGAGGTTTATTTCCTTCACTTTTATTTTTTTTCCTTGTTTGCTAAGCTAACACAGAAATGGGAAAAGTAAAGTAATAGTAGCAGGATTTTTTCTTCTTCAATGTGAGTTAGAGAACAGTTCTCTACAAGGAGTTGTAGACTTGGCTGAGGGTGGAAAGGCCTTGCAGAGAGATCTGGACAGATTGGAGAGCTGGGCGATCATCAACCACATGAAGTTTAACGAAAGCAAGTGCCAGGTCCTGCACCTGGGATGGGGCAATCCTGGCTATATGGACAGACTGAGTGACGAGACGCTGGAGATCAGCCCTTCAGAGAGGGATCTGGGGGTTGTGTTTGATAGCAAGTTGAATATGAGCCAGCAGTGTGCCCTGGCAGCCAGGAGGACCAACCATATACTGGGATGCATCAAGCATGACATCACTAGTTGGTCAAGGGAAGGGATTGTCCCGCTCTGCTCTGTGCTGGTGCGGCCTCACCTCGAGTACTGTG
This sequence comes from Oxyura jamaicensis, assembly GCF_011077185.1. Lineage (NCBI taxonomy): Eukaryota > Metazoa > Chordata > Aves > Anseriformes > Anatidae > Oxyura > Oxyura jamaicensis. The sequence continues at coordinate 106,578,400 of NC_048893.1, read as the reverse complement.
TGCAGTTCTGGACACCACAGTACAAAAAGGACATTAAACTGTTGGAGAGTGTCCAGAGGAGGCCAACAAAGATGGTGAAAGGTCTGGACGGGAAGACATATGAGGAGCACCTGAGGTCACTTGGCCTGTTCAGCCTGGAAGAGAGGAAGCTGAGGGAAGACCTCATCACAGTCTACAAATTCCTCACGAGGGGGAGTGGAGAGGCATGCGCTGACCTATTCTCCATAATCACCAGTGATTATACCCGCAGGAATGGGGGCAGGGGATGTTTATGCTGGACATCAGGAAGAGTTCTTCTCTGAGAGGATGGTCACACACTGGAACCGGCTCCCCAGTGAAGCAGTCACTGCACCAAGCCTGTCTGAATTTATGAAGTTATTGGTCTGTGCACTTAGTCTGTGCACTTAGTCTAAAATTTTGGGCAGACCTGTGCGGTGCCAGGAGTTGGACTTGATGATCCTTATGGGTCCCTTCCAACTCAGAATATTCTATGATTCTATGATTCTATGAACAATTCACTATTCCCTTAACAACTATGAGGAGCTACATCTGAGAATCTGAATCCTTCAGTTTAAGCAATGCATGCCTGTTCAGTTTGGGATTAAATTTTTATATATGAGAGAACCTTCCAGGTACTTCATAAAGTTCATCTTATGGAGCTTTCTAAGCAATATTACTTTACCGTACATATACTGTGTGGTAATAACAGTCAGACCAATAAAATTTTAATAGTTTTTAGTTTAATAATTAGTTTAATAAATAGTTTTTTAGTTTTAATAATCTTGTTTTTAATTTAACTTTCAAATTTGAAAGTTACTTTTTACCTCATTAAAAATATTTTGTTCTGTTATGTTAACAAATGCATAGCAAACAAATCATAAAATAATTGCTTTATAACCACATTGGAAACATAGCCTATCTTTGGAGGTAGAAGAGAATATTTCAAATCCCACTATTAGTACTTCAGCCATGCTCCACCCAGTCATGTGCTTTCTATGATTTGCAACAAATTTATCCCAAGCATTTGTATGCACAATAACTTAACCCACAGCAAAACATAAACATGAGCCTCAGAGGATGAAGGGCTATGAGCCACAACAGAAATTAGACTGCATTCCTTGCACACAAACTCATTATATTAAATTTTGCTTAAACAAAATAAAGATTACTACATTACTTGGTACAAGTAGTTTCATGAAAATAAACTACAAATAATAAAATGAAGTATCTTTTTACTAAGAAACATATAACAGTGATATCAGATAGCTCAAGGAAATAAAAACATTTCTTTCTTAGATCAGCAGCATATGCATGAGACACTAATGATGTTCACAAAAATGTTCTTAAACTGTAATTAATTAGAAAGATGATACTAAAAACCATCTGAAGTTTTAGAATAACAATCAGTGTTGAAGGTCAAATCAGTCTTCTTGAGAGGATAAGATCATACAATTTATCAAATGATTTACACTAGGTGTTATTTGTGATCTATCATACCTAATTTTTATCTACATAATTTTACTAGTGATCTGCTCCTTCTGTTAGACTTGACAGCAGCTGTTGATTCTGTGTGTTTTCCTACTGACCTGTGATTTCTTGTTGAAATGAATTTTCAGTTTGTTTTTCCTCCTTTCTCACTGCAGTGAAGAGCCTAAGGGATGGAGCCTTATCTGCGAGGTCTTAGTCTGTTATTGACTTGCTAAGTTCTTAAAAGTTGCAGAGTACTCTGGAATATATGTTTGCCATATATATTTGCTATATGATAACTGAGGATCAGAAATATAAAATGAGAATCCAGGAACAGTTAAAGCTGGTATTCAAGTGGTCCTAATACAAAAGGTTTCTATGTGTATAGAGTAAATGATAGAGAGAAATTTTGTCAAAGCCGACCAGCTGACACCTATCCTGAGCTTGCCAGAAAAAGTAAAATTCCAGTGAAGTGCAGAAACATTCTAGCATTCCCAGTTGGACAGTTCCTTGAGGTGAATGTGTCTGGTGAATTTGAAAAAAGGATGGAATTTTAAATAAAGTAAGTGTGAATAAGGTAAAATGGTGTACAAAGAGTCTACAAAAGTCCCTGTCCCTTGTGTCCCTGGAGGTAGGGATTTTCTTTAAAACAGACTTTAGAATCACTTCTAGTCCCAAAGAAGTGCTTTCCATTCCTTCTATGACTTGGTTATCCACTTCTTCGTCCTTGCTGAGACCTTTCTGTTTGAGCCTAAGGCTCATGGATCCAAGACATCCCTCTTGTCTCAAGTGCCTCTGGAAGCTTCAGATTTCGTAATAATTAGGCAATTAAGTGAGCTCTTTGAAAAAAAAATAAATCCATAAAAATCATACTGTCCTCTAATCTATCAGTGAAATAAAACATACACTTTAAAATATAATAAAGCTCTACATAGAGTGTTAAATGCATGTTACATACATTTTAAACTTTTCAGATGCCACAACGAGTGACTGTTTTGCAGCCTCTCAGTGTGGTCAGAAGATGGCCATTTTTTTCTAATGCAGAGCCTCTTAACGCTTACCTTCATTACAGAAGATTGGATGTAGTATTTTTAGAGTTGTGTGGTTGTCAAAAATCTAGCATATCCTGGTGATTTTAAATGATTTTCTCAGCTGCCACTGATGCTAAGAGAAACTTCAGAAGCTTTCTGGATTGCTTCAGATTCAAATGGCATGTTAAAGAGACATCAACAAAAAGTTATTTTCAGGTGTTTCTGTATTAATGACAAATGTATGCTTCTTCATGTAAAGTGCAAGGTACTACATGAGTATGAAAAGAAACAGTCATGATGAAGAAGAGACTGTCAGTATGAAGATGAAACAGTCTTCTTATGGAGAATTTAGTGATCTAGTACAGACTTGAAAAATGATTCAGTGAGAAAACTTACTGACTTCACCATATGTTTGAAGAATTACTAAACAAGCACCACAGACAGACAGAAAAAAAAAAAAAAAAAAAAAAAAAGAAAGAAAAAAAAAACTTTTAGAGAGAGAAACTGAAATTCTCTGATTACCTTCTGGGGAAGTCCATCTTCTGCAAGAAGGCTGACAGAAGACATTTAATCAGTATTTTCAAAGCTTATTCCAGTACATGAACTGTAAATCCATTTTTCTTACATCTTCGTACTTAATGCAATTCAGAGATGTCTGCACTTTATTAAATTAGTAATCTAATGAATAATCAATAGAAATTACTATTGTTTTCCTCCTGTAGAATGTGTCCAGTTTACATTACTGTTACTATGTAGTTTATCTATCTCTATTTCTGTTGCATGAATTTGTCTTGCAGGCTACTTAGTACTTGTACTTGGATGGCAGAAGAATGACTATTTAATCTTTCTTATCCTCTCCTGTACTCTGAACACTTCAATAATAATAATAATAATAATAATAATGTGGTTTTGTCCATGCAAATAAAATGTAATTTGTTTCTCAGTGCAGAAACCATGCTGTGCTTTGGTGTAGAAAGGGAAGTAGCAGATTGCTTTAGAAAAACTTAAAACAGTAAGATTTCACTATGCATAGAGTTGGGAAGCTGGAAGAAGAAGATTCTTGTTGTAAGGTTATTTAAAATAAATAAAAAATAAACAAAATGTAGAGAGCTCATTTTTGTTTAATTGATTTATTCTTTCTATGTTTTTCTTTTATTTATTGTTGCCAAGTCTTTCCCTAGTTTAGATCAACAGAAACAAACAGAAGCACTCAAAACACATTCAGTTCATATTGCTTCACCACTGCTTGAATGAATTATGAATTGTACTACTTGCAAAATGAATAGGAGTTAGGAATGAAAAGAATGGAAATCTGGAACGAGAACTACACAATCTGTTCTGTTTGTTCCTAAGGAGACCTTTTGTTTGTCATGATACACTGTACTTCTTTCGTATGTTTGAAAGTTGTAACTTAGAAACAAGAAGTAAAAATTCCTTGCCTTATACTTTATATGTAAAGGCTTTAAGTGGTCTCAAATAACAAAATGTTAATTTATTTCTGTAAACTTCTGAGAATTTTCTTTTTAATACTTAAAATGTGTAATACCACCAATTAAAATACCATAGAATAGGATGAGATGCTTTGGGGTAGTCTACAATACATTAAACAGTAACAGGAATCTAAAAAGGACCTCAGTAAACTTTATTTGAGGAAGTGATACCTCAGAAACTGTCACTACAAAACGAACAACACAGTGGCATAAAAATGTTACATCATTAGAAACTGCTGCTTTTAGTCATTCTTTTTACAGTTTTCTGTTGTCAAGACAGGCCTTTATTTTTTTCACTTGACTGTGGTTGCTTCCTTCCATTTTAAAATACGTATATTTATTATACGTATATATATATTATATTATATATTACTATATATTATATATATACATTTTCTCTTTGGAGAAATTACTGGGAATGTAGTCACTTTTAAGGTCATGTTTCTCTCCAGCTGAAGCATCAGTATCCTCCTGAAAGCTTTTACTAACCTCTTGATGTGAAGCAATTGAAAATACTAACTCATCAGTGCAGTACAATGAAGCTCCAGCATTCAGCATTCAGTCTTGTGAATTCAAAACACAGATTTATTATACAAATTTTTGGCATCAATTAAAAGAAAGTAGTCATCTGTAAATGAATGCTTGTTTGTCAACATCTTTTTTTTCTAGAGCTTAGCAGTAAAACCTGATGTCAGATTATTTCTCTTCAGAATATTAGTACTTATTAGAAAGTTTGGTTGAAAGATTTGCAGTGTCTTCCTGCACTGGGAAACCCAAAATATGCTCTCACAAAAGCTGAATAGAGAAGAAGAATCTACTTCCTTTTAAGTTATTGTTGTAGCCTAGTAGTTGCGCACTTTTAAAGTAACCAACCATGTATTTTGCTTTCTTCATGAGAAGAGCACACTTCTGATTTTTGCTCACTATTAGAATTCCCAGTTTCTCTTCTGCAATGTTGCTTTCTATCTAGTCTGCTCTAATCTTTCTATCTACTCTGCAACTGAAGAGTTGCAGGGAGTTGTTCTGAAAAGAAAGAGGAACTGCACTGTGAACAGTTGTTACCTGTTTTGTAATATGAGAAGAAACAAACATTGGTTTAATCAGCTTCATCAGTCCTGGACTACTGCAGTTCAGCAATCTAAAGCTTTATCCATGAATGTGACAAATAATGATAATTATATTATCTCCTTTGCCTGCTGGAGAAATTCATTGTCTTTCTCAAGACTGATTGTTTGGGGTGATTGTTATTGTTGTTGTTGTCATTATTATTTATTGTCATTATTATTTATTTCATTGAAATATGCTAGAAGAGTACAGAATATTTTATTGATTACCAGTTTCTGGCAGTTCATTGAATCCTGAACGTTTGCAGCAGTCTGAGATCCTGCTTCATATTTCAAGAAAATATCCTAGAGTACACACGCACACACACAAACATAGGAAAAACAACAACAAAAACAGCTGGATGTTCTGTCCACACCCTTGTTTGATTCAAGAGAAGTAATTTGTTTTCTGCTTCAGAAAGCCTATTTATTGATGCATGTTTCAACATTCAATTCCACTCAGCCAGAATCTGTTTCCAAAATTGAGTTACTTTATAGGCTTTAAGCTGCCATTCCACAGATAAGTGGATTCTTTGGTTCATAAAGGGTTTGTCATGGATTGACAAGTCATTACAGGAAGTATTTTATTTGTTCCATGAGATGACTGAATGTTTTTAATTTTATTTTTCCAGTGGCTCTTCCTGAAGCTAGTGACTCAGAGTTTTGCACTCACTTAATAGATTAGAAATGAGGGTAGCACTGTACTTTTAATTACCTTTTTCTGTCTGTATTGGACCAAAAGTGGCATAAATCAAATTAATCGACTTTTCAAATAGTCCATATTCAAGCAAAAGAGTGACATCTTGAATTAAATACAGGAAAAAAGCATCTCTTATCTTTGACCTAAGGACAAATGTCTTACTGCTACACTTGTACTGAATACAGTAAAAAACTCATACAGAGAAAATAAAGACATCAGATTTGTTAATATGTTAAAATATTGCAGGGCTTTCCTACAGCCAGTTGAGCAACAGGAAAATCAGGATCTTTTCTACCATAAACCTTTATTTGACACTTAATGAAGATGTAGGAAGGGCAGAAGTTCAGCTGTACGTGTAGAGATTTTTTTTAATTATTACTAGTCATATTGTGACACAAAGCTGTTGCATAGGATTTCAAATATCTTTCTTCAGATATATTTTTTTTTCTGCAACAATATGTTAAGTTAAATCCTGTACTCTCATAGAATGCAATCACTAGAGTCTGCTGAATTCCTATATATGCAACTTTCAGTGATAGGGAACCTGTATTTTGGAATTGTCAGCATTTCTAGAAAGAAAGCTGACTTAATGGGTGGTAAATCCTTATTACTTTTTCTCTTTCACCCAAGGACCAGAAATTACTTTTACAGTACCTGTAATGTATCTATATACCATCTGATATATACACCATCTGATATATATAACATAATTTTCATAATTCTAAAAATATATTACTGAATATTAAAAAGTGTTTCTGCAACAGTGATAGTAGATCATATTCTCATAAAATAAAAAGTGTTACAAAGCAGACAAAGCAGACAGATGGAATACAGTAGATTTTTGTAGACAACTGGAAGTAAATTTGAAACAAGCATTGATTCCCAACTTTTACAAGGGTCAGGCTGACTACAGTGACTGCCATGCATCTAGGTTGCCATAATCTATCTGAAGTTGGTACACAGCTTCATCATTTATGTAAAACCTCTCTAGAATCATGTATTTATTTGTGATACTGTGACACTTAACTCTCTTTGGAAATCTATCTGCCCACTATAGATTTTTTGTCTTGTTTTGTGCTTTGTTGTTGATGTCAGAATGCCAAGACCTATCATGATGGACAATTAAAAGGTCCATTCACCCAAAGTAACTCAATATCTTATCTATCTGATGTGTGGAGAAAAGATGCTTCTCCTTGAGGCCAACATGCTTTCAAGACAGTTGACAGGGTCCTTATCACTCCTGAGATCAATGAGCAGCTTCCTTATTCTGGTCCAGCTTCTCTCAGTTATGTTGAAAGGTTTGGTCTTGCACTCTGCATCCATGGGAAGGTCTGTTACAATACAACTTTGAATTCTAACTCCTGGATAAAAATGGTCTTCTTCATAGATTTAAAAATAAACAGACTAACTAATACAGCTCTCTTACGATACACAAAAATACTGTAAGGTTCCTTGCCCTTTCATAATATAAATACGAGCAAGAAAGTTTAGTATTATTCTAATTTGGTTGGATGATATGCTTATTTATTTGTTTGTTTGTTTGTTTTGTAAGCAGAATTTTATCAATCCAAAGAATTCAAAGGGAGAAAATTCTTAGTATCTCTCCAGAAACAGTTTCCAATTTCTTTCAATGCTAATTATTAAAGCTGGTATTTTACTAATTTTCTTCAAAATCAGAAACATTTTATGTGATTTTATTTTCCCATCTGATATTATATCATGTATAGCAAAGTAGTGCCCTTACTGCTCTAATTGTGAAATATATTTTAAGTACATGGCAAGCAAAAAAGTCTCCAACTTCAATTTTCATATATATCTCTTAGTGCCATTTGAAATACCTTTGGTGTGTTATACAAAAAAAAAAAAAAAAAAAAAAAAAAAAAGATTTAAACTTAAAATTCTTTCCTTCTGCAATACACAATAGCTTCATCTATTTCTAACTGATGCTGATTTTTTCATCTTGAATTCCTTCTTGCACCTCCAAATCAAAATGTTTAGATTTCTGGGAGTATAATATAATCCAGCCGGTCCAACAGCTTTAACTTGTTGGTTATATTCTTTAGATTTTCTTGTTTTCTCTTTTAAACTCCCCAGAAAAATTAGCAAAAGGCAAAAAAAAAAAAATGTGTGACCAAATGTTGTTGGCTTCTAATATGCTGTTCCTTCTTGCCTGAATGGATACCAAAAAAAGCAAACTTACATCTATTCAAAAATTGATAATATAGAGAAATGCTAATATTTGCAATTTTAATGTTGGAATAGTTTGGCATTATAGTAAATTATTCATTTCATCCCAGATTCTAGGAAACATATAAAAGCATCTTTTGTTGCAGACACATGTCAGATAATATGAAAGACTGCTAAACTTACGGATATATCTAATTTTAGGCATGTTTCTGTAGAAAAATATCTAACCTTAGAAGCTATGCAGTATTAGACAGAATGTATATATGCCTGTGTTGAGATACTTTTATTATCAGAGTTTTCTTAGCACAGCAATGGTCAGATTATGAATAGACCTATCTTGTTTTGTACTTCATTAGCTATCCACAGGGAACTGAGTGGTGACCACTTGACTCAGCTGTTAAACTGCAGTTCTCAGTCATTAGGAGATTACTTGGCCACCATTGAGTCACTACTGAGAAGAACGTTGTGCTACATCTTGGGAAGCCATTCTTAGTAGACAAAGATTTCTACCACATTGGCACTGAAAACTTATCTTGTGAGTATTTCATGTCCTAAAAATCTGAAATGCATAGATACCAGCATCACAGTTCAGTGACCTTAAAGCAGCAAGACACCTAAGAGGAAATGGGGCTATGATAGCACATCACTGGTATTTACACAAGAAACATTCACTGATGGCAAGAGAACAGCTAGTCTTATGTTCCTGTCACTCTTGTGAGTATTGTTTTTAACCTTCCTCTCTCCATTCTAGAAAAGTAGAGAGGAAATTGTTCTCATGGAAGCAAAAATGACTAATGAAATGTGTATTAACTCTTGAAGGGGGAAATGTCATTTCCTCTAACTTCATTTTCAGTCCTGTAAAAAGCAGATGTTCACTTGACACAATTGTGAGTTGATTTGTCTATGACGCTTTGCATTCCAGGGGTCAGCTTAGCAACTATCATTCCAGATACAAGGCATAGAAGTCCAGTATTGAATAACAGGGATTCAAAGTGAGGGGAGTGAGAGGAAAACCAATGCAAATACAAAGGGTATGTAACATACCTTTCACACTGGTTAAAGTTAATGCTATTATGTCTGTCATGCCCAAGGCTTTTAAATCTAGAAATAGTTCCCTCTAGCACATTGAGGCCTTTTAAATGAAATTAATAAACTATTTATTATAAGGTATACTACAGCTGTACATAGTTTTTCACTCAAAGAAAAAGATATACCTAACTCCCACTTGAATTATTACATTTATAATACCTCTTTCTTTGGAGAAATTTTTGACACTAAGAACATTCTCCAAAATGACACAATCATACAGTCATTGAGAGGGTTCAGTTGGAAAGAACTTTACAGATCATCTAGTTCTAACATCCCTGCCTTAGCGTAGCTGAAAAAGAAACACCAAGTGATGAATGATACCTTTCTGACATTGGCATAAGCAACTGCCAGACATCATAAATAAAAAATCTCCCAAAGGCCAACAAATCAAGGCATAAAAATTTGTGTAAGTTATGAATAGCTTCAGTAATGAGGAGATGGATAGAAAAACAGAATGGAAAGAAAAACAGTCTAGTTGTAGTCTGTGATCTTTGCATTTCTTCAGGTACTCTGCTATCCTGTAATCTATCCCATAACTCTGCTGGGGGAGAGGAGGGGAGGGGAGGGGAGGAGAAAGGAGGGAAGGGAAGGGAAGGGAAGGGAAGGGAAGGGAAGGGAAGGGAAGGGAAGGGAAGGGAAGGGAAGGGAAGGGAAGGGAAGGGAAGGGAAGGGAAGGGAAGGGAAGGGAAGGGAAGGGAAGGGAAGAAGAGATTTTCAGATGGTTGTGAATGACACTTGATTACACTAAGTGAATATTTTAATAACTTCCAAATAGTACAGAAGTGCTGTTGGTCAAAGTCTTAATACCTTAAACATTTAATCCTTTGAAAACTCACATTCTCTATATTGTTACTTAAGGTAGTATTGTTGAAGGGTGTTGTTTTTTTTTTAGTCAAAAATGTATGTTACTGCTACTTTAACAAAATACCATTCTACTGATGTACCGTAGATGTTGCTTGAAGTGTTCTATATCTTTTAAAGGATTCCCTACCTATTAATTCAGACAGTTTGATGTAGAGGTGCTCTCTAGTGTGTTATATCTCAATAAATAATTTTGTAAGTAGTCACAGAACTTCGTCTTAACATGTTTACCTGAATGGGAGGTATGCCTTACTAAGACACCAAGAGGAGAGGAATAAATTTTCCTGTGTCTAGGATCTGGGTTGTAGACACTTTCCTCTAAGATTCCTGTATGTGTCACATGCTCTGTGTGTTTCTTCATCAAGGTGAGTAGTTACAGACACACATACACACACAAAGCAGCAGTTTTATTGCTATTGGAGAAATACCAAATGATGGAACTCTTTTATTTGTATCAAGCTATTTTTCATGAGAAAATGCTGAAAGATTTGCTAAGGGTGTTTGTGATTCATTATGTTGTCAATAACAGATTGTAGTGAGGTGGAGAAGGTGAATTCTGAAGAGATCTGAGTGGTACCTTGCTGATAATGTGGTAACTAGGGAAAAAGAATGTAGCTAAATCTAAATAACCTTAAAAATCATAACAGTAGAATGAGGCTCTGGATTGGAAACACTATGTTCTGACTGTAATAGTATTTATGGCCATTTGATTGGAAAAAGCTAAATAAGAGGAACCTAAGCCTGAATTTCATCTTTAACATTGGTCAGTCTGAATAAGCATGTGTGTAGTGGTAAGCTTTCAGTAAAACCTCAGAGGAGGAAAATTTTCACAACAATTATGATAATGTGCTTTCACTGGAAAATATGTGGACTAAATGTGGGAAAAAGGGGGGGGGGGGGGGGGATAGCAAAATTAATATGAATAAATACGTGTTGTAGTGGTATAAACCAGTATAAATTTGCTGACCCTGATTCAGCCCAGGCCATTGGCTCAATGACACTTAGTGATTATCTCAGCAATTCTGTAATTCACAATCTGGTTCCAGTGCCTAGATGCAATCCAAAGGTTAAAAATAAACTTGAACAGTCTGCTTAGGATTCCATTCTTTCTCTTCCCTTGGCCATAGCTGGCATACAGATATTCTGACCATTTATTATTATTATTATTATTTTTTCTAGGAGTGTACTTTATTATTTCTAAAAGCATTTTCTATTTTCTTTATACCTCTTCAGTGGGGTAACAGATATAAAGAAGTTAAAAAAAAAAAAAAAAAGGGAAAAAATAAAAATGAAATTAGCTCTTGATTTAATTGAATGTTTCAAGTTTACAGTACTGTACATGAGAACTGTCTTAGCCCAGACTCCTATGGAATCTGTATGACATAAGCAGGCATCCCAGCTTGGCACAGTAATAAGAAGGAAAAAATAGATCTCCTATTTTGGTGTTTTTGTTTGTTTGTTTGTTTTCATTCAAGTCAAATCTTTGTTCATTTAGGAGACCCTTGTGGGAACATTTCAAGAGTAAGTTTGAATTTGTAAGAGAAATCATAGCTGTCAAAAGCACAGACAATAAAGCTAAGCAGCTTTTTGATATTAGTGAGCAGAGACAGACAATAAGAAATATATGATGTCAGGATGAAATAGCATAAACATTGTATTGATGCATATAGATTACAAAGAAAAGAAAGCACCACTTTATTGGACGTATGTCTGACGTGGGGAATATTTCTATCCAGCAAGCTTTTGAAAATTATTTCCTACAATATTTTGGCATTAATATTGTCAATTCAACTTCCTAGAAATTGGCTGTTCAAGGAAAATATGAATTGGTAGCTTTATATACATATAAACTTATAAGAATGAATAATGAAAAGGAAAACCTATGGAAAAACAGGACTCAATTTCTCATAGCTTTGCTTTAAAGTATCCTCCTTTTTAAGTAACTCAAGTGTGCAGACAGTTCTGTAGGCATTTAATTAGAATATTCAAAATTCTGGAATTCTGAATTTGAATGCTGAAAATCTGACTGACTTCCTAGAATAGACAGAGAAAATCACATTTTGCAGTGTTAGCTCTATGTGGTTGAACACAGTATTTCAAAGAAAGTTTGAGACATTGTTTCCTCTGTCAAAAGGGTTTACTTCTGCAAAGCTGTACTGAGAAAGATTGTTAATTCTGTGAATGAGGGGTGAAAAAAGACCCTGCAATTGTCCAGTGAGAGGAAATGGAAATGATGTTTTTGTGGGTATGTGGTTTGCGATTATGATTTTTCCTATATTGCAGCATGTGTTTCCATAATCTGGAATTGCTAAGGAGTAGCAGTTATTACTTTTGAACCTATTAAACACAGGACTCCTTCCTCTCTCATTAAGAGTCTGATAAAGGTAAATTTTAGATGTGGAACTTTAATTTCATACACAGTAATGGTTAAATAAACCAACGGAACTGATGTATGTCTTGTATGACAGGAAGGCTAGCACTGTGTTAAGGAAGCATGTGTTAGGTAAATTCATCCAATCTTGGGTTGACTTATCCAGGCTGGTGTAGTAGACATTCAGGTATTTCAAATATAACAATAAAAAACACAGATCTGACTTTATTTTGGAGTTATATTTCATAGCTAATAGCAACATTTCCTTTCAGAATTTTTGTTAAAAAGCAGATTGCGTGAGGTGGATTGAGTTTTGACTTCAGCCAAGAATGTCTCTTAGATTTGGGTGTTGTCTTCAAAAGACAGACGTATTTTGAAATGTCTTCCTAGGGTTTCTGATTCGGAAGTTTGGTCTAAGTGGTGCTAGAAGGTGTCTGGAAAAATCAGCTGTTGGTATTAATTTGATCTTCTTTTGTGAATAAAGAAATTAAGGGAATAAGAAAAAACAAACAAACAAAAACTTTCTATACTATTGTTCTTCACAGAGAGTATCCATAAGCATGTTACAAATGTAAGCTGTTTGGTATACTTAGAGGCTACAGATTCCCAAAGCCAAAGACAGGAACAAATATGATTCATCTTTCCTGTATGGAAAGCAAAGGATATGAGTGTACACATGCTCATCCCTTTAGGTACTATGGGGAATAAATATTCATTCCCTATGTATATAATAAAATATTTAGAACTGAATTATTTTAGACATGATGAATTACTTCAGACATCAATCTTATATTTCACTCTTGTTACTTTTTTGAATGGAGATTTCCATGACAGAATTAGAATTTAACTTTCAGCCAAGTTTCAGACAAGTATGTCAATTCTATGGGTTTGCACATATCACAGTATATACCTGCCTTCATGTTCAGTAGTATTTTCAAGTATTAGATTACTATGACAATGAACAATTTAATGTAAGCAAGAATTGCAAGAGAGATATGGGTATTTTTATTAGTCTATATTCTGCCCCAATGTTCACTTTGGACTTCAAAAGCTTCACAGGTGTTTCACTGTTTTCTCTTCTTTCTGCAGACATCTCTGGGTCAGCCCTAGCATTCTGTACTTAGCCAGAGTTCTTATGGATGTTACAAAGTTTGCTGAAGTGGAAGACATAAGATATGAACCCTCCTGACATTTTTTACCATTCTCTGAAAGAGATTCCAGGACAGAAAATTGTGCTTGAACATGGACTCAAGCAGAGTTTAGCTAATTTGTCATACATCTGGAAGAGCAGTGTGTTGGTTTCACACTAATGGCTAGCTAAACACTCTCACTCCTCCTTCTCAAAGGAAGAAGAAAATACAATGAAAAAGTGCTCAAGGGTTGAGAGAAGGGTAGGGTGAACACTCACTAATTCACATGGGCAAAACAGATTCAGCATAGGGAGATTAATGTCTTTCACTGCCTGTTGCTAACAGACAAGAGCAGTGAGAACCTAAAAGCTACCTGAAAACACCTTCCTCCACGTCCACCTTCTTCTACATCCTTCTTCCAAGTACTGTGAGGGAACAGGGAATGGGGGTTATGGTTGATCCATAACACCAATCCTTTGTCCTCACTGTCTTTCCCTGCTCCAGTGTGGGGTCCCTCCCACAGGATGCCATCCTTCCTGAATTGATCCTACACTGGCTTCCTACAGGCTGCAGATCTCCAGGAACTGCTCCAATATGGGTCCGTACTATGGGGTCCATCCTTCAAGAGCAGACCGGTCCAGCACAGGACTCCATGTACAGCAGCTCACACCAGACCTCCTTCTACACCATGGGCTCCTCTCCACAGGCTGCAGTTCTGGCCCAGAAAACTTCACATATTTGTTATATGAAGAATTACTTTTTTTGTGTGTATGTCAGCTATGTACTGCAAAATGATCTTCATGCCACAGTCTCAGAGATTTGAAATTAAAATCTATTTTGAGTCAGATTAACTGTGCCTTGATGCCATTATATTATGCTGTAAATAAGTATATTAGTGTAATCTGCTGTGACTGTAGTTTCAATGCTAGTGAGACATGGTTCAGCAGCTTGACATCTTTCCTTTGATCAACTTTTTCTTCAGTTATAAACTAAACAGATTTGTGTAGCAACATTAAGTGTTGTCTGTAGGACTTTTATTATAAACCCTTAGCTTTGAATGTTTATAAATTGGTCATGCATGATACTAGCTTTGAAAGGGGCCACATGTCTCAAAGTCAAACAGAAATGCTCATTCATGAAATCTACAGAGAAATATATATATATATATATCCATCCCATTTTATGACAATAGAGCTGCTAGTGATCAAACCTTGAATTTGATAGCAACTACTTATCTTTCTGTTCTTTAAAACGCTGTTGTTTAGGAACATATATTTTTAGTATCTGTATCAGGAAAGGGGTCTGTTGTGGCTGGTCTGTATGCAAACTCTGTTATAAATTTTCTATTGGTTTTGGTGGTTCTGCTTATAAATAATATCTCCATTTGCAATGATATAAAATACTGTCTTGACATTGCTGGAGAGATACACTGTAAATTTATATTCAAACTATTTTTCCATTTCTGTACATCTTGCGTAATCTCTTCCTCCAATGTAAAGGGATAGATAATGTAAAATAAACTGTTAATGGCTTGATTTATGGTTCAGTCAGTTATAGTAACCTGGAAATAAAATTAAAATTCTCTGTCATTTGCTTTGGTAAATTCTACAGTGTTTATTATATCACACTTATTAGTCAAGATATTTGTTGGAAATATTGCAGAGTTTTCAAATACTTATTTTACAGCTTTCACATGAGGAATGACTTATATTTTTTCCGTATTTATCCTTGGCCACAGCCACTCCAAGCAAAACATGACTTCTAATTATTTATATATATATATATATATATTTACTAAACTGGTTACTGAAGCCACATATATCTCTTTCAGTTTTCTTCTGCTCTTGATGTGCATATGCACATACACGTTGTATGAATATATGCCAGATCCAAACCAACAATTTCCTGTAGAAAAGAGTATAAGAATGGCAGTAATAGTTCAGATTAAGATTCTATCTAGCCTTTTATACTCTGCTCAGTGGATGTCATCAGATATGTCTAGTAAGAGTATGACAAGCAGGTGTGATGTTTTCTCTGACATACTTTTTCATCCATCAGCTATTTTCCATGAAGGGTGTTTCTTGAGCTCATTTGATTACTTAATAATTGCAAATGGGGTACAATCTCCTCTTGATCCTGTGTAAGCTCTTTATATCCAAAATGGGTTTTGGCAGATAATTCTACAGGTTCACTGTTGTATGCACTGTTGCATCCATTTGGTTTGAATTTGGCTTCTTTTGATGTTCCTTACTTCTTTTACTGCAAGAGACAGTGAACTATTTGTCCACTATCATCCCAATTCTATAGACTGACATATCCCCACAAGTCTTTCCAGGCTGAAGAACTCTAGCCTCCTCAAACTCTGCACTTTACAGAACTTCCACTGTCCTTGGTGCTATTCTCTAAACCTTTTCCAGGATATTAGATTTTAAACAAGTAAAGGTTTATGTCCTCTGCCATAATAGTTTATATCTTTTATGGTATGGTAAGATCAAGAGCGGGGGGGCTTCTTAATTATTTAGTAATAGACTCTTTTATGTAAAGAGTGTATATGTCGGTTTT
>NC_048893.1:106496127-106562309 GCF_011077185.1 Oxyura jamaicensis | reverse complement strand
GGCGAGGAAGGGACTGGGAGATGTGTAGAGGGAAGTAATGGTCTTTTTCTATTCCTCCTATTTGTCCAGATACTTATGCTGTTACTGTTCCTTTGGGATTACTTTTGTCATTACTTTTTTATTTTTGTTTATGTCTTTGTCACTCTCATCAAGTATTTTCAGTTGTTTAACCTGTAAGAGATAAATTATCCAAATTCTATTATATTTTTTGCAACATTTCATAGAATCATAGAACAGTTTGTGTTGGAAGGGACCATATTGATCACCTAGTGCCAACCACCCTGCCATGTGCAGGAACACCTACCACTAGACTAGGTTGTCCAAATCCTAATCCAGCCTGTTCTTGAATACTTCCAGGGATGGGGCATCCACAGCTTCTCTGGGCAACCTGTTCCAGCGCCTCACCAACCTCTGAGTGAAGAATTTCTTCCTAAAATCTAATCTAAATCTACCTTATTTTAGTTTAAAGACATTACTCCTTGTCCTTCCTGACAAAGAGACCCTCCCCAGCTTTCCTGGAGGCTCCCTTTAGGTATTGGAATGCTGCTATAAGGTCTCACTGGAGCCTTCTCTTCTTGAGGCTGAACAACCTCAACTGCCTCAGCTTGTCTTCACAGAAGAGGTGTTCCAGCCCCTTGCTCATCTTTGTGGCCCTCCTCTGGAATTATTTAAATAGGTCCTTCTTGTGCTGGGGGCCCCAGAGCTGAACGCAGTACTCCAGGTGGGGTCTTATGAGAGCAGAGTAGAGGGGAGAATCACCTCCCTCACCTTTCTGGCCACACTTATTTGGATGCAGCCCAGGGTACGGTTGGCTTTCTGGGCTGTAAGTGTTCATTACTAGCTCAGGTTGATCTTCTCATCAACAAACACTCCCAAGTCCTTCTCTCCAGGGCTTCTCTCAGTTCATTTTCCACCCAACCTGCATTTGTGCTTGGGATTCTTGTTCCTTTCTGATTTGTGAAAGTTCTGTCTACTTCAGACTATTCTTGTCATCATTTTTGGCTTGGTCTACTAAAAAGTTAGAAAGCCTGTATCCAAAATTTTGCTTTATTAGTCCATAGTGAAATTGTTCAACAATTCTCCTCTCTCCTCTCCCTTAGTCAAGGCAGCATAAATCCATGCCATAGTTTCTTTTTTTGTGTATGTCCGCATCTTTACTTGAGTTTTATTATTGTTCACAAATAATAGGGATATCCCGAGTTGGATGGGACCCGCAAGGATCAACGTGTCCAATTCCCGGGTCCCCTAAGTACCACCCAAAAAATTAGACCATTTTTCTGAGAGTATTGTCCAAATGCTTCTTGAACTCCAGCAGGCTCGGTGCTGTGATTACTTCTCTGGGAAGGCTGTTCCAGTGCCTGACCTCCTTCTCAGTGCAGAACCTTTTACTGATATCCAGCCTGACCCTCCTCTGTCACAGCTCCATGCAGTTCCCTTGTGTCTTAGAGCTGGTCACCAGAGAGAATAGATCAGTGCCTGCCCTTCGCTCCCCCTCAAGAGAAAGCTGTAGAATGTGATGAGGTCTCTCCTCAGTTTTCTCAGTCTTCTCTCCCTCAATCTTCTCTTCTCCAGGCTGAACAAACCAAACAATTTCAGCCACTCCTCATATGTCTTGCCCTCCAGACCCTTCACTATCTTTATAACGCTCCTTTTACAGTTTTATATATTTCTTATACTTTGGCACCCAAAACTGCACACAGTACTCAGGGTGAGGTTGCATCAGTGCAGAGCAGAGCAGGACAATCACTTCCCTCAACAGGCTAGCAACACTGTGCTTGATGTACCCCAGAATATTGTTGGCCCTCCTGACTGCCAAGGCATGCTGCTGGTTTGTGTTTAGCTTGCTGTCGACCAAAAGACCCAGATCCCTTTCTGCTGGGCTGATCTCCAGCCTCTCATCCCCCAAACTGTACATATAGCCAGGGTTGCCCCTTCCCAGGTGCAGAATCCAACACTTACATCCATCTGATTATTACCCTTTATTGGTTTTTCAAGTTGGTAGTGATGAGGTGGCAAAGAGAAACCAAAGAGCTATCAAAAGGGACTTTAGGGCTTTAGGGCAATTGGTTGAAGGATCAGGTGCACAGGTAGTGTTTTCCACCATGCTTCCAGTAGTGGGGATCAATATTGAAAAAAAAAAAAAAAACAAAAAAAAAAACAGGTGAACACAGTTGATCAATACGTGGCTCCAAGGCTGGTGCCACTGACACAGTTTCAGATTTCTTGATCATGGAAGGTCTACATGACACTGGGCCTACTGACTCCTGATAGGGAGCAACTTTCTCTGAGCGCGAAAAGGATTTTTGCCCAGGAGTTATCAGGGCTGATAGACAGGGAGACTTCAGGAGAGCAAGCTTTGGCCTCTTCAGGGATCTACTTGGAAGAAACCCATGGGTTAGGGCCCTGGAAGAAAGGGGGGTCCAAGAGAGTTGGTCAATATTAAAACATCACTTCCTCTAAGCTCAAGATCTGTACATTTGTATGAGTAAGAAGACAAGTAAAGGAGACTTGCATGGATGAGCAGGAAGATCCTGGCAAAGCTCAGACAGAAGAAGGTTTACAGCATGTGGAAAAATGTACAGGCCACTTGGGAGGAATATAGGAATACTGACAGAGTATGCAGGGATGAGACAGGGAAGGTCAAGACCCATTTGGAATTGGATATGGCAAGGAATGTCAATGACAACAAGAAGGGCTTCTTCAAATACTTCAATAGAAAAAGGAAGAAGACTGGGGAAAATGTCGACCCACTGCTGAATGGGGCAGGTGCTCTGGTGACAAAGGATACAGAGAAAGCAGAATGTCTGAATGCCTTTTTTGCTTCAGTCTTTACTGCTAAGATCAGCACTCAGGAATCTCAGACCCTGGAGACAAGAGAGGAAGTCAGGAGAAAGGAAGACTTTCCCTTGGTCAAAGAGAATCAGGACAGAGATCATCTAAGCAGACTCGACATCCACAAATCCATGGGCCCTGATAGAATATACCCATGGGTGCTTAGGGAGCTCCATTATCTTTGAAAGTTTGTGGAGAACAGGAAAGATTGCCTGAGGACTGGAAGAAAGCCAATGTCACGTCAGTCATCAAAAAGGGCAAGAAGAAGGACCCAGACAACTACATGCCCGTCAGCCTCACCTCCATCCCTGGAAATGTGATGGAACAGTTCATTCTGGAAGTTATCTCCAAGCTTGTGAAAGATAAGAAGATGATCAGGAACAGTCAGCACGGATTCAGTGGGGGAAAATCATGCTAACCACTTTGATAGCCTTCTATGATGAGGTCTACCTTGACTTCAGCAAGGCTTTTGACACTGTCTCCCATAATATCCTCACAGACAATCTCAGGATGTGCAGCCTTAGATGAGTGGACAGTGAGGTGGATTGATAAGTGGCTGGTTAACATAGCTTAGTGGTGTGGAGGCCCGTTGTGAGCAGTGTCCCCCAGTAGTCAGTACTGGGTCTAGTGTTCAACTAATTCATCAACGACCTGGATAATGGAATGGAGTGCACCCTCAGCAAGTGTTCTGACAGAGCAAAAGCTCAGAGGAGTGGCTGATACCCCAGAGGGCTGTGCTGCCATTCAGAGGAACCTCAACAGGCTGGAGGGTTGGGCTGAGACAAACCTCATGAAGTTCAACAAGGGCAAGTACAGGGTCCTGCACCTAGGGAGCAATAACCCCAAGCACCAGTACAGGCTGGGGGCTGACCTGCTGCAGTACAACTCTGCAGAGAGGGACCTGGGAGTACTGGTGGACAGCAGGCTGACCAGGAGTCAGCAATGTGCTCTTGTGGCTAGGAAGGCCAATGGTATCCTAGGGTGCATTTGGAAGAGTGTTGCCAGCAGGTCAAGGGAGATGATCCTCCCCCCCTACTCAGCACTGGTGAAGCTACACCTGGAGTATTGTGTCCAGTTCTGGGCTCCCCAGCACAAGAGGGACACAGAACTACTGGAACGAGTCCAGAGGAGGGCTATGAAGAAGATTAGAGGACTGGAGCACCTGTTGTATGAGGAAAGACTGAGAGAACTGGGCCTGTTTAGCCTGGAAAAGAGAAGACTGAGGGGAGACCTCATCAATGTGTATAAATATCTGAGGGGAAGGTGTCAAGAGGATGGAGCTGGTCTCTTTTCAGTTGTGCCTAGTGATAGGACGAGAGGCAATGGGCACAAACTGAAGCACAGGAAATTCTGTCTGTATATGAGAGAACACTTCTTTACTGTGAGGGTGACAACATGGGGACAGGTTGCTCAGAGAGGTTGTGGAGTCTCTTTCTCTGGAGATATTTAAAACCCTCCTGGATGCCATCCAGCGCAATATTCTCTAGGTGACCCTGCTCATCAGGGGGGCTGGACTAGATGATCTTCAGAGGTGCCTTCCAACCTCATCCCTTCTGCGATTTTGTGAATCTGTGACTTTCTCTTTTTAAACTTCATATTGTTAGTGACTGCTCAGTTCTCCAGTTTGCCTAGATCTCTCTGCAAGGCCTCACTGAGTTGACAGAGCTCCACACAATTAGGAATCATCTACAAACTTGCTCAAAAAAAACTTTAAATCATACATCCAAATCATTCATGAAAATACTGAAGAGGACTGGTCCTAAAAAGGAGCCCTGGGGAATCCCACTAGTGACAGGTCATCATCCTGATGTAACCCCATTTACAAGAACACTCTGGGCCCAAACCACCAGCCAATTGTTCACCCATATTATTATGTTGTTATCTAACTGTTTTCTGGTCATTTTGTCCAGAAGAATACTGTGAATATTGAATGCTTTACTGAAATCCAGAAAGATTACATCAGCCAGCTTCCTTTGATCAAGGAGATGGGTGATCTTATCGCAAAAGGAAATTAAGTTTTTAAATGTGACCTTCCCTTTGTGATCCCATGTTGGCTGTTATCAATGTCTGTGTTGTCTTTTAGGTGTTTTTCAATAACTCCCAGCATAATCTTCTCAATATTTCTACCAGGCACTGAAGTAAGAGTGACAGGCCTGTAACTGCCAGAATCTTCTTTCTTGTCCTTGAAAATTGGGACCAGATTTGCCAGCTTCTAGTGAACAGGAACCTCTTCAGATTCCCAAAGCCATTGAAAACAGAGAGAGGTCGCTTGACCACTCAGTCAGCTCTTTGAGTACCCTCAAAGATGAGGGATGAATCCCATCAGGCCCCATGGATTTATAGGCATCATTTGTATTTGTAGTGCTTACAGTCATAAGTTGAAATGTATTTTTGTACTGTTTTTTTCTATTAAAAACAAGTCATCAGTTGCAAGATTATATGTTGGGAGATTAAAATCTGGCAAATAAACCACACCTAAAGCTCTTGTAAATCCTTAATCAAAGCAAAGAGATCCTAAAATGTGATCACATTACTGCAAAATGATTGGAGAGTTTTCAACTGTTGTAAATTGAGATTTCCAAAATATCACAGCCATACTATCATCACATTTTAACTGATGTGGCAATTTTTATATTGCTTAGTACAACCCTGTTGTACTAAGCACAAAAACAGTTTTTGGAAGCAAACAATATTCCCAGTATGCCCACTAGATAGGATTTTGCTATCTCTGCTTATTTCTCATCTCTGCATTCTAACCTGTGGTAAATACCCTAGAAAAGTTAGTTACTGATTATTGCACTGTGACCTTTTATCTCGTAGACACCCCACACACACCCTCCAAGGGTTTTTGAAGAGCAGAGCAAACAATATCAAGATGCTGCTCTTGTTCTGTACAGTAATGGTTTGTTATCAAAGAAAATGAAAACAAGGTGCTATCATAGCACTTAGCATAGGCAATTTCCTTTATTCTTCACCAGGTACAGGGCTTTGCATTTTCCTTTTTTGAATATCATGGGGTTTGTGTCAGCTTGTCAAAATCCTTCTGGATGGCTGCATGACCATCTGGCTTATCAGCTACTCCTGCCAGTTTGATATCATCAACACATTTGCTAATGGTATCCTCTACCCCTTCATTGGATCATTAATGGAGGTGTTAAACAGCACTGATGCTAGTATTGATCCCTGGGATACACCTGAGGCCTCCAGCTTGACTTCAAGCCACTTATTACAACACTGACCCCAGCTGATCAGCCAGTTTTCACTACCTGCTTGTCCAGCCCATACTTCATCAGCTTCTCTATATGGATGTTATTGGAGATGTTGTCAAAAGCATTACTGAGATCTAGGTAGACAATATCCACTGCTTTCCCGTCATCTACCAAGCCAGCCATCTCATCATGGCAAATTATCAAGTTGACAAAGTATTACTTACCTTTGTGGATCCATGATGATTACTCCCAGTAACGTTCTTGTTCTTCATGTTTTGTCCTTCATGTTTTTGCTCCAGCCCCAGCTGTTCCCTGCTCAGGCTCCAACTGGGAGCAGGGAGTTTTCTAATTCCTGACAACTACCCTTTAAGTGAATACACACGAGGCATTTCTTATCGTCTTTACATCTGAATTCTACTTGCTGTGACCACAATATCTGTTTCTACTCTTCTGTTTCCCAGCTGAAACCACTGGAAGTGGCCATTCATATCCTGACAGGGAATAAGTTAAATATACCACATGAAGTTTGACAAGAATGAGAAATATTTTTGTTTAAAGAAAGGTTAACATTGCCTGTGATATTAACAGCATGTCACATCTAATTGATTTAATCCTATTTTCAAATTAAATAAACTGTAGTCTGGCAAGCCTACTAAGGAGTAAGAACTATTTTTGTTTCATTTTGCAAGACGTTCTAATACTTCTAGAATTCTACTTGTTTCTGCTTGTATATAAAACATATATTCAAAAGGCTGACTCCATGAAAGATAAATGATGTTTAAAAAACAACAACAAAAAAATTAAACATGTGGGATCCCAGATGCTTAGTTGTGTATTTTTTTGAATATGACCAAAGACAAGAAAAGTAAACATATATTTCAATTGGAATGTTGAAATTATTATTCTTAATAGTTGAAATAGTCAGAAAATAACATCTGAATATTTTACACTTTTTATTGTTCAACTGAAAAATAAGTACTTTATCACAACATTACATAAACTGGTATTTTTGAAAGTCTATTCAGATAGAAAATATAACTATCTCCTGTAAATTTTTTAGTAACCTAATCTCTTTTCTTAAATTGCTTAGACTATGTGCTTGTTAAATAATCACTGCACCAAAAAACACCCCCCAAAATGTCTCTGACACTGTCATAATAACATACACAAACAGGTTCCTTTAACAGGTCACAGATACAACATTTTTTTATTCTGAAAGCTGTACTTCATCTATGAATTTTATAAGCTGGAATTAATTATTGTTGTGATAAAAAAGGGAGGTGGGGAGTCAAAGGGTACCAAGCACATGAACTTGTAGTAAAATCTGATTTCTTTCTTTATTTTGTGTGTATGTGTGTGATTTTTTTTCCCCACAGACCTAGTGTAATATCTCTGGGCTTATCCTGAATTTTCTAAATTTTAAGATGATGACAAAATAATATTTTTGTTTGTTTGCTTGTTTGTTTTGTTTTGTTTTGTTTTTATGCAAATGATGTTTGTTGTATGTGTAAGGACTGCTGATTGTTAGTCTGCTATGAATTATTTAAAATGTTAAGGAATCCTTCTGGTCATCATATCATAGACCATTCATTGCTCTAGTTCATACAGAATGCATGTGCCTACAATTAATCATAAATTAAACCTTTAAGTTTTAAACTTAAACAAAACCCTAAAGTCATAAAAATGGGGAGCAGAGAATGGAAGGGAGCAGGACTATACACCAACTTATAACAGTATTTGCACTTACTGTGAGAAAAAAACTAAGAAAATAAGACTATTTAAAGAGAAGCCTAATGGAACGCTACAGAGTTATTAAAAGCAGAAACAAACCACTAATCTGAATCAGACTGTTTTACTGCTGGCAATGGAATGTACATATATATACTTTTAAAAGTTCGTGGCCATCTGCTCATCCAGGATAAACCAGCTCTCTCCTATTAACATAGTAAGTCTCTCCCTGTAATACATTGTTTGTACACCTGACTTTTGAAGCTTAAATGACTTGTATTTGTCTACTTGAACGTAAGTCACAAATTTGATACTGTAAAGTCTTAAATATGATTTATACCACGAATAAGCTCTATTATTAGAGAAGGATTATTATTATTATTATTATTATTATTTCCAAATGGTGCTAACATACCTCTTTGCTTGGTAACTGGGGAACTCAGTCAAATTCCATGGAAAGCTTTATCAGAATATTTGGAACAGTATAAC
This sequence comes from Oxyura jamaicensis, assembly GCF_011077185.1. Lineage (NCBI taxonomy): Eukaryota > Metazoa > Chordata > Aves > Anseriformes > Anatidae > Oxyura > Oxyura jamaicensis. The sequence goes on along the minus strand of NC_048893.1, from coordinate 106,554,051 downwards.
TTTACAGACTAAAAGTCAAACACATGTTTTTTGTAGAAGGGTGAACAGAGATTAAAGGGTGAATAAAGATTCCAGAACACTGGTACAGGCTGTTCAGGGGGGTTGTGAAATCTCCTTCTCTGGAGACATTCAAAACCCGCCTGGATGCATTCCTGTGTGACATGATCTAGGTGTTCCTGCTCCAGCAGGGGGATTGGACTAGATGATCTTTCAAGGTCCCTTCCAATCCATAATATTCTGTGATTCTGTGATTGCTGTACATTTTCTCTGAAAATTCACAGTGAGGTGTGCACACATTTTATTCTTGCTGTTTGCAATGGCTGTGCACCTCTCTACTTTCTCATTTCTACAGGAAGTTAAAACTGTTGAGATATAGTTATATTCTCTATTCCCGAAGTGACTAGAAAGTCAAAAGGAAGATCATCTAGTCCAATCCCCCTACAGAAATGTGTTCTGATTTATAGCCATGGTAGAAATATGCATAAACATGAATTTTAATAAGATCTGGAGTAAGTATGTTGTCTCTTACCATTGCTGTTGGGATGGCGAGGTGTTTTTAATGGCTGATCTTGATATTTTAAATTCATGCTATATCTGAGACATTGAAAAAAAGAAAGACTGAAATTAAATTTATAGACTGGTTACATTTTATGCCTTCTAATTACAATTACTTCAGTTTGCATTAATTTAAAAAAAAAAATACAAAGAAAAACTTCTTCAAAGTGCGCTTTGGTTTCACATCTAAGTCAGCGCTTTTGAACATAAGCCTAGCTGATGAAAGAGCTGTTCAGAGACATTATTTTTGACTCATTAAAAAAACAACCTCTAGTACAGCTATGGGTATCTATGACACAGAGCTCCTTTTAGATGGAGCTAGGGAAGGCAATGAAAACATAGGAGAATGATTTTCTATCATTTGGCATGACATTATTTGTCATACTCTTTCTTTTGAAATATCTATCTTCACTTTTTAGGCTAGTAAGGTAGCAGCTAACTAGGAAGGAAATACTAACTTGGAAATGAGGTTTCCAAATCTAATGTTTTGAGGTTAAGCATGTTCCATGGAGTTTTGTGCCTTGGGGATACATGTCTCACTGGAAGGTCTCTCCTTTCTGAGACTGTGGGGCTTTATCTTAAAGGCTGCTAGGGAAAGTTTAATTTACATCTGTGTTTTCTCTTACAAAATATCAGAATGATGAAGACTCTTCCTATTAACCAATCTGGACATAACTATTTCAATAAAAATGACATGGTGAAGCCTTTACTTGAATCATGCAAACACAGATTCATTGGCATAGCGTTGCTAGGTAGGTCACCTGAACATTTGTTTTATTATTGCATCCTCTCTAGAGTTATAAAGGCTGATTCAGCTGTTTTATTGACATATGGATCATGGTTAACTTATTATTTATTAAGCCTTAGGAGAACTTTTTGGCAAGTTTATTTGGCTTATAGTAAGGAAATCTGTGCTACAACTGCTTAAACAACATTTGGCTTACTCATAGCACAGTAACATCATTACCTGTGTTGCCAGGGTCTTGTTCCAGATTTATATACAGAGGATGACATCACTATGGTTGTTTAACATTTACACCTCATCTGCTGAATCATTCTGGAATAAGAAATGTATCTTTCATGTAAAACTCTCATTTCAATTACACATCATTTGCCTCCCCATATTACAAGCAAGGAGTCATTTTATAGGATTGTTCATGATGATCTTCTTGGAATCTTTATAACACCTCACACTGTAAGCCAATATTTCCATAACACTTCATCATCATGGTGTTTTATCACCTACCAGCATTAATGATTACTTAAGAAGACGAGCTCTGCTGGAGGTGAGATGGCAAGTTGTCCAGAACATTAAACTTCTAAATTGGCTTTAACTTATAATTTTGTTAATTACTAAGCAGAGAGGTGCAGAAGGGAAGTTCAGAGCTCTGGTTTGCATCTGTGCTATTTGCAGCCTAGCAACATTTCAGTTCCAGTATTGCTTATGTCAGTTTTAAAGGCTTTTTAGTGTGTGACGAATCAGTGATAGTGTAGCTGAAATGGGTTAATACTCTGCCTTCTGTAGAATGGCACTTTACATTTCTAAAATATACATTTTATAAAACCACATAATGGGGAATAATTATTATCCTTAATTATAACATCTACACATGAGCTATAGACAACTACAGTAGTAGAACTCTTACCACCTCTATTACGGTCACTACAGGGTTTTGGTATATTGCATAGTCACTACTTACACTTCAAAGAAATTACTTGGTTTGAAAGATTCTACTTACTTTGAAAATATATATATACATCCTATTGGTTTGGGCAATATAGATGAATTGATATTTTTCAACTACTATCAAACTATTAAAAGTGTCTGTCTCAGTTGCTGGATTTCCAAAACAGACTGTGCTCCCTAAAGACTTAGCTAGGTGATTGCATACACTTTTGCTTCTGACTTTTGTGGGTATGTTCTGGTAATACTCTTTTAAAAATAGTCTGTTCTCCATTTCATGAAAACAAAAATGCCATTACTTCCTGTTTCCTACACTGCAACAAGCACAAGTGCGCCAACTTTTTTTTTTTTTTTTCTTGCTTTCTGTTCCATAGATACACAAAGAACTCAATCCTTGCTTTACAGATACATAGGTTCTTTTAGATGTTTGTAACGTTGTAACTGTCAAAGTTGACCATCTTTGATTTATTGAGTACAACAGTATTCTTTCAGGAAAATGGTGATAAATTCCTGTCTCCTCTTCCCCTTGAAAATAAACATAAGTGCTTGCTCATCAAACTATGATTCCTACAGCTTTAGACTTCAAAGAGCTCAAAAGGCATAGAGGCACCAAACAAACAAAAAAAAATGATTAGTTTTCTGGAGGGAAAAAGTCAGTACTCTTAGCTACAGTTGTTTTTGAGGAAAGCAACTACATGAACTAGGTAGGAGTGGAGGACATTCAGATTTGGAAGAGGTTTTCAGAATTAGTATGATTTTGATCTCTCTGGTCTATAAATATTTTTATTTTATTTTATATTTGTCTGGACAAGACTAGCTAGTTCACATAATGTTAAGCATTATCTCTTCTTGCCAACAGAAGTGAAATGAACCTCAGCTACTGCTCTTTCAAATTAAGACCAACTGAAAAACAGACTAGAAGTTAGAGACTTAAAATAGTAATAATGATTATCCTCAGAGACAGATTCTGAACACATACAGAAAAAATAGTTTCTCTTCTGTAGTTTCCATTTATAACACTTAAGCACCTTAGAATCTTGGTCAGTTAGATTAATCTTTGCCAATGTAATTATGGATACTTGAAACAAAGTTACAGCAATCCAGCAATCCAGACATTTCTGGGTAAAATCTGAAAATGCATAATTGCAGGCAGAAGGAAAAGGCTAGAAAAGTCATGCAATTCCACCCACCCCATAAACAGGAAAAAAAATAAAAAATAAATAAATGTTTAGAAACAATCTGTCACAAGTCTTATATTTTGACAGTTCTAGTGTCACTAGGAATCTCTACTAGGAATCTCTAAGCATTATATTCATGCAAATAACTTAAAAGGGTTGTGGAAATACACAGGGTGTGGAAATACAGAGTTGGAGAAAATCTTTGTGTTTTGGGTCCCTCAAAAATATCTTCTAAATGTAGAATAAGTGTCTTCTAAATGTAGTCTTCTAAATTTGGAAAACTACATTTAAAAATCACTATTAGCTACTGCAATAGTCAAAAGCTAAAGATGGATAATTATCCAATGGATAATTATAAAAGGTACTTTGAAGACCTCACAGTTTGATACGGACAACTGTGAATTCAATGGAAGAGTGTGAATTCAGGTTCATCTCTGTCTTATTTTATGTGCACATGCAAACCACTGTGGTCTATTATTTTTGGTTTTAGTGTTCTGTGTATTTGAAATAAACCCGTATCTTAGTATGAACATGAATCAATATGCCCTGTTACAAAATTCCTTTTTGATGTTGGCTTAGAAGTTAAAAATCAAACAATCAAACAAAACAACAACAATAAAAAATGTACTAGAATGAATTGGAAGTATAGAATTGGAAATATAGAACAATTTACTACTCTGGTTTGTCTGAAAAATTGTTTCAGTTAAAATCAGTAATTTCTTCTCAAAAGAGGGAGCTTTACTTCTCAGAATTCTGTATTGCTTCAGAGTAACTGAACCTGAAAGTGCCTTTAGTAGTCAAATAATCATCAGTCAACCGCTTGAGGGAGGGTTAATACTACGGTAATATATTTGGCAGTGAAACTGCAAAGAGAATACATAGCTCGCTCTATAATACCTTGAGTTTTGTAAAAGATTGTTTGCATCAAATCAGGTAATACATATTTTCTTGTACTTCAGTTTTAGAAAAAGGTTACTGTAATTTTGTAAAAATATTTGTTACATTTTACTCAGAAGATAGGATTTTTATTACTGAAATAGAATATCACACAAAGCCCAGCTGAAAGATATCATCATACATTTAAATTTGAACATGCACATTGTTGAATGCTGCATGAATAGCCCTGTCTTTCAGATGGGTATTAAACCAATGTCATTTTTGCCCGCTCATCCCACAAAGAGCAACAGCTTAGATCGTGTTCTCTTTATTCTGTCCTTAAAGCACTACCACATTTCTTCTAAACTGTTGCTCTTAATGACGGCAGACCATACTCAGGTGTGATAAACATTATTAAAAATCTCTGAGAAAGTAGAGTTTATCCTTAGGCTATCAGGCTTCTGATGTGTTTGTTGCTGAGTATATTTAAATACTCAGAACATTTTTATGTACTCAGTATTGAGAGAGTGATTTCTATATTTTGGTAACTTTAGATATACTCTTTAGTTATACTGGAAAATGGAGGATGTAGGAAACTGCAACAAAGGAGAATGACAAAACTGCAACAAATCAATATCACAGGTGAATACTAAAATTGCTGATATTACAGCTGGTATGAGGCTGTTACGGCGAGGGATTACTGAAAGATTTCAGCTTTTTATTGTGCTAAAAGACTGTGCAAAAGGCTGGAAATAAAATGTCCCTTTTTGTAGGTAAAGAGAAATAATTGAGAAGTCACTAGATTTCCTTCCGCTTCAAGTCTCAACCCATACTGTATTAAGCGTTGCTTTTAGTAAGTTGTACCTGAAGCTGCAGAACCTGCCCAGGTAGTAAGATAAAATATTTGTGGAGGACATTTTAACTTTTATGATGCATCAAATTCTGCCCAGTCTGATGCATCAAAATCTGCCCAAATCCTCTGATCACTTACCATTATCTCTTCCCAAAGAAACCAGAGTATTTGCTGAGGAATAGGGAGTGTCAAAAACCTGATAGATTTTGTTAGTTGAATTCCCAGAACAGGTACCATCAAATGAAGTAAAATATACGAGTCAGGTATAAAGAAGTCACTGTACCTTCCAAGCAACAGCTACAATCAAAGCTTTGGAACATCAAGCACTACAGTGTAAACAGATGATGATTTCAACACTACAGGACTTTCATTTTATTTTTCTGCCATATGATATATTGTTGCATAAAGGTATTCCCCCCTCACCCCCCCACCCCCACTTCAAATAAGAAAATAAATATATAAATAATAAAAAGCCCTTCAATCACTTTGATTTTCTTCATGGCTCTGAGTCAAATCAGTGCTGCTGCTTCTAAACATTGAAAAAATACCGATTCAAATCCTCATACAGTTGATTGTCATTAAACAAATTACCTCAAGTTCATCCAAGTCATTTAGTTTCACATCCAAACAGTGCAAAGTCACATATTTTTGTGTTTCCTTGATACAAAACCATAAGTTATTTCATGTTCATTTCAGACCAAGAACATCTGGAATTAAAAGATGATCAAAAATGGCCCCAAATCTTTGTTTTTATGCCAGGTTTTTGACTTTCAATGCCTGTATACAGAAAGTTCTAACAGCTAATGGTTATGTGATTTGGTCTGTAAAATCCACAGGTCTCATTATGGTTTTAATTTTATGGGTGTAACTCAAAACAGTTCTTGAGATTTCAATGGGATTAATCCCATGGAACAAAGTAAGTGAGAACAGACTGTAAACCTTATTGTTACAAATCTGTTGTATAATGACAAACCCCTGTAATTTCATTAGAACTCAGCTGGAACATTTCCAATTAGCTTCCCTTTCTTTAAAAAGAGTAAGAAAAGAAAAGTGAGGAAAGGGGAATATGGAGAAAAAGGTGTTTAGATCAGCATCAAAGACCTACTAGGAACAAGAATCATGATTCTACAATCCTATGACTCTACAAATGAGTATTCAAAAATGTTAATTCTTAAAAAGAAAAAAAGGTGGAGCCACTGCTGTCAGCTTAATCTAATAAAACATCAACATAAGTACATTCTTGTATTATTTTTGTTTAATTTTATTGTTGTTTTTGTGTTGTTGTTTTTTTTTTTCTGTGTGTGTGTGTGTGTACAAGCATAAGAGCATAAATAATATTTGAGCATAAATAGATTAGCATTTGCATTTGAAATGGGTACAGAACTTCCAGTTCTGATGTTCTGAGTTCAGTAATTTTTCTGGTACAAAAAAAAAATCTTTAAAGTTCTTCTTCATTATATGTATATATATATATGTATGTATGTATATATATATATATAAACTACTGAGATTTCCTTTATATACCTATATACATGTAATATATATTTATATATATAAATATAAATAAGTATATATATATTTATATGTTTATATATACTCTTGTCCTGCAAAAGAAAAACATTAAATGGATAAATGAAATACTTACAAATTTATATATGTGTATGTATCAGTAGACATTAACAGAGTTTTGTTTATTTGTTGTTGTTGGAGTTTTTGTGTTTGATTGTTTGTTTTTAATATGAATCTTCAGACCTGCAGATATGCTTCTCTCCTAGTGTTTTTTTTTTAAAAAAAAAAAATACAAAAAGCAGGAATTTAGCCCTGTCAACATTTTTCTAGTCCTCAAACAGAAGATAATAAATATAATATTTGTGCAGATTATAGGTCTGTAATCAGATAACATATCAAGCTCTTCTACATCATATCTTCTTACATCACTTTGTGGTTAAAGATTGAAATATAACACATCGTACTGTGGTTTGTCTTCACTTATGCAATGAATGCCCCTGTGCATTGTGAACTGTCTGTATTTGTCAGATTAACTTCATTACTATGAAACTCTCAACAAATAAATCACTGTTATTTTAATGAAACTCTTCTCCTTAGTGCTATTGACAAAGTAATGTCCTTGTTCTCACTAATCTGCACTAAGTACCAAGAACCATTCTAGTTGACTCTCACTGTCTGCATTTGATCCAAAACACTCAAAAGGGCTCAGAGCAGAAACATATTTTATATTTGTGCTGATATAGCTATATTTTTTTAATTTATTGTAATTAATTTTGAAAATGAAGAATTCAGTCTTCATCTAGTAACTTCAGTGTGAAACGAATAAATTAGTCCTTTTTCCTGTTGTCAGGTTTTTCTGCATTTTGTGTATTGATATAACCAAAAGTATAGCCTAAAGATCAGTTGAGTACAGCAGCAAAACTAGACTAGCTGGGTTTCATTAACTGCTCAGTACTAGACTTAGGCTGTACTTTTAATATTACTATTCTTCATCTATTAGTTCAAATGTTAGTTACGTCATGCTGTCTAGGTAGGTCTAGCTGTTTGCATGAGCTCAAGACACCTTCAGGTTGGGCTTTTCACTAAAATATGACATTGAGAAGAAGAAACTCAGAATTCCTCTCTTTGAGCTGCTGGGGAACTTTGAGACGAAAAAACACCATAGGAATGTAGAGAAAAAGCCTACTGATGACTGCTATGTTAATAGGATTATAATTTCAAGAATGTCAGCATCTCTGATGTGATAAACCAGAAGAGTTTCGAAGTCAAAATATTTCAGTTTAGACACTAGTGCTTGTCAGATGTAACACAAGGACTTTTCCTTTTCATTTAATTTATTTTTCTCATTCTGGAAGGCCCAGTCAGATAGTCTTTTTCAGTATTTCCTTTTCAGATCAATCTAAAGAGAATAACACTTAGAAACAATGCAGATAATGAATACCACTGTGAACTGAAAACAAAATCCAGTTCTTCTGTCCTGAGGTCAGATGGCAAAGGTGTTCTTACTGGTTTATTTATTGGCTGCAATAGCCATAAACGTATTCATCCTCTGTATTCACTGTTGTCTAGAGGACATGCAGAAATGCATCTGCCAATTAAAGTCTCAAAATATAAATACAGAGCTTCTTTGCTTACAAAGATCCTATAACATTCTTTAATTGAATTGGCAATCCAAATATCAGACACTGTTTCTGCAACTTTTATAGCAGATATAAGGAACAAATTAAATCCTTTGGCACCTGCAGTTTACTCAGTAAGTACAAAGCTCCCTGTGTACGTTTTTTCCTTATTTTTCCTTTATCCAACTACTAATAATTCAACTACTAATAATTCAATCAGAGCTCCTGTTTTTAACCCACAAATAACCTGCAGGCATTTGAAGGCATTTTAATGTCTTCTGCAGAAATATCCATCTGTACAGCAGTTTCTGAATTTTGTATGAACGCTTGTGCCTGTGACTTTAATTTCACTCATACAATGGCACCAAACCAAAAAATAATAATAATAATAATAATAAAATGCTCCAATGGGTTATGGTGAAAGGGCTCATGATTTATCTTGTGATGAGTTCAGAGCAACCAGTGATAGAGACAACAAATCCCCATAACCTTAGCTGTGCCCAGAAAGTACAATGTAGGGAATATTCAAATTGAAATGGTCTGGGGCAGGAAGAAACACATTGTTAGTTTCCAAGGGATTGAAGACCTCTATCTCTGTGTCCCCTTGCTTACTGTCTATCTTTCATTCAACATAATTCCTTCCAGAAAAGCTTCAGAACCATCACAAAGTAAAGGTCCTTGTTTGGATTCCATGGTATTAATAAGAAGGAGACTGTGAGTTTAATAAAACCTACTTGTCTCTTCCTTTTCAACTGTATTTTTTCTATTGCTTCTTATTTTTTTCCATTTCTACAATGTCATTCTTCTGCAGTCAGAGAACACTATGCAGTTTTTTTGTTTTGTTTTGTTTTTCCCACCAACTACACTGACAAAATATTAGTTTACATTTGAAAAAACAGGAAGGGAAGCAGTTATTGGAGAAAAATGGCATGACTTTTTGTGTGTGTGTGTGTGTGTGTGTGCGTGTAAAATTCTGTATTTCCAGAAGAAATATCGTGAGGGGAAACTACTAAATCAGCCGGTATATATTGGATTGGTCCAGTTCCAGTGGAACAATCTGGGGAAAAAAAAAAAAAAAAAAAAAAAAAAAAAGCAACACAGGCAAGAATGTGTTTAATCTGGATGTGTCCCAGGTTTACGTAAGTATACAGAAAACTGCTGTATGAGAGGAACAGGATAATTGATGTCACAGTGATATAAAGTACATCTTTTGACTTTCTGCATATTTTGCTATATTTACGCAAGTTATCTTACAATGCAGTGTCTTTTCATTAAACAAATGCAGACCACTGCAATAAAGCACATAGTTCTGTTTCACCCCTTTCTTCAGCTCAGAGCTTTCAGCAGCTAAAGATGTTCCGGTAGAATTATAACACCAGTCTATCTATTGGTGTCATGAGCCAATGTATTTTACAGGTACATAAATCTTCCACTAAAAAGTGAAAAGGAGTGGATCAATACAATATCCCAAGACCTATTGAAAGGTAATAAAATTTGCGTGAACCCATTCAGTTATCATCTTCACAAACCATGACCATTTCACTGGTCATGCCAGTGAAAACTGTCTAATCCTTACCACTAGTGTATTAGTGCTGCTGAACTCTGGAGGACAGCTGGATTTTTTCACAGTATTCAGAAACATTCTGTATAGTGCCTTACAAAAAAATACAGGAGATGTATTTTTTCCCTTAGGAACTCACATCCTAATGGCTGGTCTAGACTGTAGAACACAGCTCTGTCTGGGTTGCTATACGTGCAAAGACCAGACAAGAGGCAGAGAGGCCAAATTCTACCATCTCCAGGGAAACATTCCATCAACCACAACCACTGGGATTTATAATCCCAGACACTGCTGAATTCTATCTGAGATCTAATCATGTGACAATGTGACCAAATCACAAAGAATGGTAAATGCCAGAACTGCCAGTCAGACTGCTAAATCTCTAATCTTGATTTTATCTTTAACCTAGGCATAAGTTTGGTAATTAGGAATTGTTAGCTACTTCACCTCACTTCTTTGCCTAATCACCCTTGTACCTTTTGTGATTATGGGAATGTGGAGGAAAAAAAAATGAATTTATTTCACCCAAAAAAAAAAAAAAAAAAAACTGTTCTCATCACATCTGCCATGATCAGGAGATAAAGGTGATATTAAAGTTCTCTGACTCCAGGTCTTGAAATTCTTTCTACCTTCTCTAGTCTATTACCTAATAACACAGCCCTAATCTGTATGTGTATATACGTGTCAAATGCTGCCATCTGGATTTGTTCTAGCACTAGTTTCTTTTTCGTTATGATTTCCTCTGATGGAGAACAACATCCAAAAGGCTACCCACTGAGGCAATGGAAAGCACTATGTCAAATTTCTTAGTGGTGGTCAGGAAAGTGCTAGACTTGACATTTGAGACATATTTTAGAGTCAAATGAATTTAAGTGCATGGTGTTCCTTTGTCAGTTGTCCAGATGCTCCTTTTGTCTGACAGTACTTTGAAAGATGCAAGTGTTTCTGGTGATCCTTCCAAAACCTTGGGACTCCCTTGACTGTGAGGTCAGAACACTGATAAACTTGGCAGAAAGATTATTTTGAAAATGAGCAGACGGAGCTTTCTAGTGGCAATATAAATGAACAGAATTAACTTCTTAGAAATTTCATGGAGAGCTGGCTGGATAAAGAAAAGAAATTTCCCACAACGCTTAGACCACAGGAAAAATCACAGTCTGAACTGACATCTCCTGACACAGAAAATCAAAAGGTAAAAGGCCTACTCCAGTGTGACCACTCACCAGAAACGTTTCAGGTAAAACTTCCATGGTGCATTAATTTTGAGAATAAGTCCAAAGGGAAGCAGGGTTCCCAAAGTATCCTACTCTTGATTTCACTCACTCCTTATTGCAGTAATTTGCAGTAAAACTAATACCTCTACAACAGAGTGCAAATGTGATGTGTGACCTTTTAACAAAAACTTTAGAAAACAGAAATCTTACACTAGCTCTATCTACTACAAAAATTGTCTGTCTATAGATATAATGATTACAAAAGTTCGAGGTTTAAATATTAAGAAACTCCAAGTCTGTTGGAGCTAAAGCCCTGAGAAATTTTTAAAAAATAAGACAAATTTTATTCACGTTCCACCAATTACTTTTAGGTGTTTTTCTTTAAGTGAAGATGAAATAATTGTATTTATTGCATTCCTATAGACTTTTCCAACGGCCTCTGTTCAACTGAGATGATGGAACAACTTTTGATGTTGGAACAACTGACTTGTCATGGTGAGAAACTGGTGAAGTTTCATTAAGGTGAATATGTGAATTCCCACTCCTTTCTGTAAAGTACTTCATAAAAGCAAAGCCTGTATGTATGGTACTTGATTCTGTTTGAAAAATGGAGGATGGATAAAGGACATTTTATGACATAAAGTAATTTAATGTGAAATTCTATGGCCAGCACATTACATGCCCTACCTCTTTTGCTGCAGCTGCCCAAAGGCTTTGTCCTGCTGTAAAATAGAGTGGTAATAGGAATGCTCTACTGCACTACTTTTATCTTTATTTATTTATTTATTTTTTCTGGATAGTACTAAAGTAAATAAAATGTCACTTTGCCCAATACCTCATGATCTGAAGGGTGAAAAAAATCACTTCACTACAGAACCTAAAAGCAGCTTTCATACAAGACTATATGAAAGCATTTGTATCTTGAAGGTAAGGATGTTTCTGTGAAACAATACTGGAGGAGTATAATTTCCATGGTGTGCATTCTTTCCACTAATTGAGCTGAAAGAAATGTATAATTTTCCCCAACTAAGCTGCACTGTTCGATTGTCCAGTGTCTAAGAGGGCAAAGGCATGAGCCAAAAAAGGGGGAAGAAATGTCTAACTCTTCCAGCACAATTAATGTGTCAAAGGGAGAGGAAGTACATATTGAAAATATGAAGTGTACATCTGAGTTGTGTCTGCCAAAGGGTGGACATGCATAATCTGTCTTGTAACCAGCATTATTGTGGCTGTACTTGCAAGTCCTAGTTTTGCGTTTATAATCTCTAAAATTCTCGGAGGATTTGGAAAGGCCTGTACCATACATATACACATAAATGCATACACACATGCATACTATAATATCTCAGGAAAGATTACAACAGCTGAAGATTTACCTTATGTATGTAGTTGCCATTGTGTTAAATAAGGAATGTTTAGTTGAATGTCTCACATTGCTGTAGCACATAACAAACAAAGTGCAGAGGTAACCTATTTTTGCTGATTTTTCTCTTTTATAGTAGCTGCAGAAATGATGATTCTTCTTTCTCTTTTACCTTTTGTCTTTGAAATTACAGCAACAGAAGTGACTTTTGCTGGGTTAGAAACTGGCTGGATGGCTGAGCCCAGAGAGTGGTAGTGAACAGAGTGAAATACAGCTGGCAACTGGTCACAAGTGGTGTTCCCCTGGGGTCTGTATTGGGGCTCCTCTAATATCTTTATTGATGATTGGCATGAGGGAATTAAATGCACCCTCAGTAAGTTTGCAGATGACACCAAGCTGGGGGGAAGTGTTAACCTTCCGGAGGGTAGGGTACCCCTGCAGAGGCACCTGGACAGGTTGGATCAGTCAGCAGAGGCCAATGGGATGATGTTCAATATAGACAAGTGCCAGGTCCTGCACTTTGGCCACAACAAGCCCATGCAACTCTACAGGCTTGGGGCAGAGTGACTGGAAAGCTGTGCAGAGGAAAAGTATCTGAGGTTGTTGGTTGATGGTCACCTAAACATAAGTTAGCAGTGTGCCCACGTGGCCAAGAAGGCCAATGGCATTTTGGCTTGTATGAGGAATTATATTATATAATATAATAATATAATATACTATATACTATACTACAAACTATTCCTTGTATGAGGAATAGTGTAGCCAGCAGGAGCAGGAAGGTGATCTTTCCCCTATACTCTGCTCTGGTGAGGCCACAGCTTGGGTACTGTGTTCAGTTTTGGGCCCCTCAGTACAAGAAGGACATCAAGGACCTGGAGCATGTCCAGAGAAGGGCTACAAAGCTGCTGAAGGGCTGGAACACAAGTCCTATGAGGACTGTCTGAGGGAACTGGGGTTGTTTAGTCTGGAGAAGAGTTAGCTCAGGGGAGACTGTAGTGCTCTCTACAACTACCTGAAAGGAAGTTGTGGAGAGCTGGGGGTCTGTCTCTTCTCATAGATAACTAGTGATAGGACTAGAGGGAATGGCCTTAAGTAGTGGCAGGGGAGGTTCAGTTTGGAAATTAGGAGAAATTTCTTCTCAGAAAGAGTGGTTAGAAACTGGAACGGGTTGCAAAGCGAGAAGGTAGCATTACTGTTCCTGAAGGTGTTTAAGCAAAGGTTGGATTTCTTGCTTAGGGGCATGGCTTACTGGGCAATATTGGTAGTAGGGTGATGGTTACACCAGATGATCTTGAAGGTCTTTTCCAACCTTAATGATTCTATGACTTAAAGAATACAGCAGATACTGAATATATTTTCAGATGCATGTACAATTATCCTGCTGAGTTCCTCCATTTGATTACTAATGATGCTTCGGTCACTATCATGGCTTTGCTAACTTGGACACATTAGAAAAATATATTGTCTAGAAATAATAATTTGGTCTGAGAGTGTTTAGTTTTACAAAGTTGGTATTTAAACAAGTGTCTACCTAGGCTGTTAACACATGAAGGCTGGAAATTTAGCATTTTAAGAAAGGCTACTCTGCCAAGACTACTGCACAGGGGATATGTCACTATTATCAGGAATATTTTTGTCATGTGTATGATTTACCTCACGGTAAATCAAGTTGTTGAAACAACTGCTCAAGTGCAGTTGGCATTTGTTTTCTTTCACTGACAGCTTGTTGTTTTGTTTTGTTGATATAGATCATATCAACAACCCTTGATATAAATGTTTTGTTTAATGTTTTAATAAAATATATTAGTTGTGAAGGAGTTATTTATAGTTCAGAAAAAAAAAAAAAAAATAAGATTAACATTTAAATCTGACCCTGAAAAATTTATTTCTTCTGTCTTTGTGGGCCAAATCTTAATCTTTTGCAAATGTATAGCTCTAAGAATTTCATTTTAATCTGTTTAAACAATAAATCATTTCTCTCTTTCTGCTTCTAAATGGCATCTGCCAGTATGGAAAAACATCATGAGGATCTGCATCCCAATAGATCTGTTTATATATTCCATCTCTACAGAGAGTAGAAGAGGAAAATAAAAAAACAAAAATTCTGCTGCCTTTTGGTCATCCAAGTTACATGGGATGCAGAAATATTTATTTATTTATTTATTTATATAAACAAGGATAGGAGAGGAAGCAAATAATACCCCCATTTTCTTTCTCTTTTCCTGTAAACAAATTAAAAGTGTGATGAGGAAAAAATGATGAGATGACAAAGGTAATACAGACTATCAGACACTTTGCCTATATCTTCATATGTAGCCTATTCAATTTTTGATAAAATTTAAACTAAACCAGTTATATCATTTCCCTCTTTAAACAAAATATATTTTATTTCATACCTTATTGTAGCAGAATGAACTTAATTAAAAGTTGCCATAGAAAATATCATGCGCTTGCACTTAAAAGATAGAAAGTTTCAAGTTCACTATTATTATTAACATTATTATTAAATATTTATGTAAATTCCAATCTTAACTTTTTTCATATTTGTAATTCACTTGCTGTTCATTGCATATTGTTAAATAATTACACTGATGTTTGGGTCCATTCTTCGCATCTTCTGAAAAAGCAACAGAACTTATTGAAATATCGAAATATATAAAATGGGCCAAATCATCTCTATATGAATTAGATGAAATTTGACTCAGTTGAATCTAGAACTGCATACTCTCAGTGAAATGAGGATCCAATAACTGTTTTACTTAAGTGTGAATTGACTTGATGTACAACTTATAAAAAGGAAGGGAAGGGAAGGGAAGGGAAGGGAAGGGAAGGGAAAGCCATAACTAACAGATCTGTTCATGGCATTCATGGCAGTCTTTCATCTGGTTTCCTGGAGCTTAGAGGAAAGTAGAGAAAAGTAGAGGCTTATCCAGAACACTGGCACACATTTCCTTTAAGAGTGGGCTCCTTTGGTTCAATCCCTATAGGTAATCAGATCTTTTGGCAGTTGTCCTATATCTTTTTTCCTTTTCCTTTTTTTTTTTTTTTTTTTAAGGGCAAATAAAAGTGAATATACTTTGCCACTATGACCCTATGAGGAACCCTTCCTTCCTTCTTTGTTGTCTGAATATATATGTATGAGTAAACCAAAATTACACTACTTAGTTAATATAGTTAATTTAACTTATTATATATTTAACACATCCAGTTGAAAGGTACCTGAATGAAACAAAATTTTCAGTCTATTTACAGCTACCTTTTTTCTTTTTTTCTTTTTTTTTTTTTTTCATTTGGAGGACAAATATTCATTTTTTCACTGTTTTATGTCTTATCATAAGTGAGTATGAGCTTTTTTTTGCACAGCACAGACTTCTTTCTAGTTCTCCATGTATGTACAGCAGATGGCTTCAGAAAATTGAGTCTGTGACAATAAAATTTCTTCTAAAATTGGATTTAATAATTCTGGAATACTTATTATTGCTTAGTTCTGGAATTAGTGAAATAATAGCACACAAAATCCAAAATGCAGAAAAAGCTATGAAAAATTGCAAATATACAGAGTGATGTATAGATCAGAAATTCAGTGGTGTAACAGTTTTCAGAAGGCTAACAAATTCTCAGTCTTCTACACATTAATTAAACAACAGCCAGTATAATCTATAAATAAATCTGCAAACAGAGCATGATTTCCTTTGTACTTGAATCAAAGCATCTTCAGTTTGTTTTGGTGGCTTGGTGGCTTTGTGTTGCTGAGAGAATAGTAAATGAGAAAATAAATTGCATAAGTACCAAATTAGAGTTCTTGTATTTCTTTATACTCTAAAGTGTGGCAACTGAAATTATAGAAGAAGAAATATTATTGAGACCAAATAAAATTATCACACCAAGCTTGCATCTTCAAGCATTGAGAAGTTTTGGCATGTGAAAATAAGACTTATAGTCCAACAGACGTCCATGTGGAAATTGATTGAACTAATGGAAAATATTACTTATATCAAGTCTGCTACAGACTTTAGTAGCAAAGAAAGAAAACTCATTTATCAACAGTAAGACCAGAAACTATGTAAGTACATGAATTAGGAAACTAATGGAATTGCTATACAGAAGAAGCAATATAATGCACTCTTTATTATGTCCAAAACCATGGTCAAATCTAGACATTATTCTGATTATAATGGGAGTGTCTTTGTTTTTCGTAAAGGATCTGTCAAACTAAACCCACATCTGTAGTTTATATATACAGCATATCTACAGGACCAATTATTGATCTATCACTTCAGTGACATGCTGATTATAAAATAATGATAAACAAAAGGCTACATACTCAGTGCATGTTATTTTTGTTTGTTTGTTTGTTTTTGTTTTTCCTCTCCTTGTTTGTGGGTGTTTTTTTGTTTGTTTGGTTGGTTTGCTTTGCTTTGCTTTGCTTTGTTTTGGTTTCCAGGCTTATAAACCATTAAACAATCCTTATTAAGAAGTATGCAGAATTCACCAGCTCTTCAATCCTAAGAAACTTATGTGTGAGCATGACTTTCTTTTCAGTATATAAAATACTGAAATTAAACAATCTCAGCAAGAAATGGCAGTATACCACTGAATGAGGTGCAGGATACTTTCTCCACAAAACCTGGAATTGAATATATCTCTGAATTTTAGAAAAATCATGGTCCACTTCAAGTTATTGATGTTTGGCCTCTTTGATTGCTTGTTTGATTGATTGATTAGACTAACACAACTGTAGCATGCTGCTCTGTCCACCTCTGACAGCCATATTTTTTTCTAACTCCTTTGACAAGGTGACAGTCTTAGGGTAAGTTATGCTTTCTCATGAACAGTCACTGGTTGAACTTCACAGAAGAGTCATCACAGGATTTGCTAATTGAAGTTACATCCTATTTGATGACCTGATCTGCCTCTCTAAATTACTATTCAGCAAGATAAGAGTTCTTCCGTAGTTTGGATATGGCTATTATATGCTAAGTAGTCCTCTAATATATCCTTTCTTTTATATCTAATGGTTGGCTCTATATTCTATCTTCTGATATGTTGCTAGCTGAAAACCTAAAACAATCAGGTCTGTGTTGGTGATTTGGCAGAACAGATAGCTTGTCAAAAAGTAAACAAATATTTTACTCTGTAATTATGCTTCTATTTCTTTGTGTTTTATTTGTTGTTTGTTTGTTTGTTTGTTTGTTTTTCTGCATAAACTCAAACATAGTTCCAAAGGAGATTATGAACTGAAAATGCAAAATTCTTTTTTCCTCTTCAGGGTTGTGAGAAAGGATAACTGTGTAAACAAAGATACATTTATGGGGGATTTGGTGGTCTTCAGATATTATTTCATCTGCTCTCTTAGTGTGCTAAGAAAGCTTGTGATCTGATTATAGGATCAGGAAAAGGGAAAAAAAAATCTGAAAGGTTTGTGTGGAAGAGACATAGAAATAAGGCACCTGGAAAATGTTATAAAATGTTCTTTCAGTAATCTAAGCCAAACTGCAAGAGCAGCTTAATAAAAGGTCATCCGTCTGTTATCAGCACTGTTGTTTTGAGAAATTTCACATATCTGTACAGAAATTGAAAGGGCAGATTTTATACAAGAATGTAACTGCTTGTCTGAAGCTGTAGTCATTAAACAGATCTGTTATACACAGATTAATGTGGACATTTTTTTTTTCTGCTTAGTAGATAAATCTTTTATGTGCCAGGCTTGTCCTTTTCAACATGTTGACAAACACCTATATATTTTTGTTTTAATAATGAGATTATGATATTGATTTTTATCACTTTTAAGTTTTCTTTCATTTTATTTTATACAGAATATTTATAGTTTAAAATGTACTTGATAAAGAAATTTTAATAAATAGGAAATGCAAAAGCAAAAAAAAAAAAAAAAAAGCTAGTTATGTATCCCAGATTGAGTATATATTTGATGTAGGTTTAATAAAACTCACTATTTTGCTTTTCTCAAAGCAAATTCTTTTCCCAAGAATGAGAGGCAGCTCCCAGCAGGAGCACAGATAGCAAAGACAGGAACTGGCCTACAATCATATGAAGAGGCAGTAGTCATTCTGAAAAAAAATAAATGGCCTCATTGAGCTCTCTTGTTTGCAGACCCAAAAGTGATTAGTGTCTCACCGAATAACTAGTCTAAATAATTTTTATTTTAAAGGAAAATAAATATTCATCAAATGGAGGTCTGGATAATGAGTGTTTCACCCTCTTCCTCCAGGAAGAAATATCAGTTTTCTCTAAAAATACCTGCTGTTTTTCATTTTGATTATAAATAACACAGTCAACATCTTCTTATAATAATGTTACTCATTTGGAGTACCTTGATCAAATCCTGAAGAAATCCACTTTCTAGTTTCTATCCCTTGGCATTTTCCAAGTAACTTTACAGTAGACAACTGTAGACAGCTATCTCATAACTGTGATTATTTTAGTTGTTTTGTTTGTTTGTTTGTTTTGTTTCTAAATGGGGATTTATCTTTCAAGTGGTTTTCTATTCTAAATAGGCATGAAACAAGTTATGTGGAAGTTGCCTTTTCAAAACTGTCTTTAAAATATTAAACTTCCAAGTATTTAAATTTAATTGACATATTTAAATGTTGTTTTTTCTTTATTAGTATACTCACTATCTCCTAACTGACTATAAACCTCTACTGTATATCCCTTTCTTGTTTCTATTTCCTTTTTCCCCATACCTGTGCAATTTTTAAAAAAGAACTTGAATCCAACAAAATATATATAGAAGGACCTGTTTCTACAACTTTCAGCTTCTGATGAATTTGCTGCATTTGCACTGAAGTGAATGAAAATATAATGTGCATACACTATGCTTTTCATATCAGCCATTAATTAGGCCTCTTTCAAGTAGATGATAAAATAATGAGTACATAAGTTCTGAGAAATCCTTTTTCAGAAACATTTATTCTTTTGCAAAATTCACATTAAACAGACTATCTATTCTTGATACTTCTTATGTGCTACTTGTTGAAGACATTTTAAGAGTTTCAGTTACTATACATCTTTTGGTATAGATGGGAGATCCCTGGGTCCTACAACTCTCTAGTATCCAAATACACTATGAAGCTTTGAAAATAGAATTTGTGAAGGGAATACAGATCTGTAGCTGACTCTGTGTGTCATATAATGCAACTGAGATACTGAAGTAATTAGAATCTTGCAATTATTCCTAAAATTATTCTGGTGCATGAAATAAGACATGGGAAGAGGGGGGAGAGGTGATAACAGGGGGCTGGAAGGAATGACATGGGTGTTTTTACATAAGATAGTGTTTTTGTCCCCTTTTTTGTCCCCTTTTCTGTTTTTGTTCCCTTTTTTTCCCCTTTTCGTTTTTGTCCCCTTTTTTGTCCCCTTTTCTGTTTTTGTCCCCTTTTGCAAGTCTAGCCTTTTCAAATAACTTCTAAGAATACTGGCTTCTGATAAAAATATTCTTTGTGTTAATATGTGAGGTATTTAGGTCACTGAGCATTGCTCATTTTTGTCTAGCCCTTGAATGAAATGAGGTTTCTAATAGCCACTGCAGCTAATGAAAGTAGTTTCTGTTTTCATGCTAACTTCCAGACACAGATGTGCCAGGAAAACCTGCATGATTGTTGGTTGATGACAGTTGCCAAACCTAGAGCAAAAACATGTTGCTGATAGTAAAATGCTGTTCTACTGAGAAACTAAATTACCAGACATGTAAAGGACAGATTGATTGGTTCTGAATAGATTGTCCTACCCAGAAAATAAAGGTGGTAGAATTCTTCATGATTTTGTTCTCAGACTTTAGAGTAAGAGAATGTAGTCAAACAAAGTTCTTACATTTTTGGCAGAAATGAGGCAGGACTTGTTCCTCAGTGGCTAGGCATGTGAAGACAATACCGGTATATTGGAAAATGGATCTGAAACCAAGCAGGTAGCCTGAAAGCAATTGTGTTAGGACAGTAATTAGAATCATAGAATCACAGAATGTTTAGGTTGGAAAAGACCTCTAAGATCATCAATTCCAACTCTTAAGCTAGCACTGGCAAGTATACCACTAAACCATGTCCCTAAGCACCACATCTACACATCTTTTAAATAACTCCAGGGATGGTGACTCAACTGCTTCCTTGGGCAGCCTGTTCCAATGCTTCACAACACTTTCAGTGAAATAAAATAAATAAATAAATAAAATAAATAAATATAAATAAATAAATAAAATAAAAATCCTAATACCCAATCTAAAACTCTCCTTGCCATTTACACTTGTCCTGTTGCTTATTGGCTGGGAGAAGAGACCAACACCCATCTCACTACAACCTCCTTTGAGGTAGACCAACCATTAATTTTAGATGCCAGGATTTTTTTTCAGGTAATTTAGTATTACAGCAGACATGGTAAATTCGAAGTGTGATCTCCATCATTTTCAGTTGTTTTAAGTGCCCAGGTTTTTGTTTGTTTGTTTGTTTGCTTGTTCTTTTTTGTCACATCCAGGAATATAAAAATCTTATCAACCAGAAAATGAAGAGTAGTCCATCAGCAAACTAAGAAAAAATCAGCTTCAGAGAGTTGTCCAACACCACACTTAAAGTCTGGAACATGTTGGTGTCTCATTCCTTTCCCAAAGGCATGATTCAACTGCAGAAGTCATGAGACAAGAATTTAGAGAAACTTTTGAAATCAAAAGCCTTCATAACATTATATTTTTTTTCCTACAAAATCTTTGTTCAGAACAAGGGAAAAAACAAACTAATGTTTCAACACTTAGCAATGTTTTTTTTTTTTTTTTTTTTTTTTTGTATTTAAGCATTTAGTTTTTTTCTTCCTTAATTATTTTATACTGAAGGGCTTCTCAACATATCTTTCAATATCTTTGTATAATATCTACCTGAACAAAAAGGTTAAAGGATTGTAATTTTCATTTTTCTATGAAGAATGGTGCATATTTATTTGAGATCAAAATTAAAAACTACAACACATGAACAACAGGCAGAAAATTATCAGGTTTCCAGGAAAGTGAACTTTTATTTTCTTTACTGATATTGTAGTTTAAACACAATTTTCCTGAGATTCTTTTTCATTCCCCTTTTCATCTCTGTAGGTAATTTTGTCTTCTTGTCATGACTTTTATTCTTTCCCAAAGCAGGTCCATTCTTCGTTTAAAATGACACAAAAAAATTATAAACTGTACCATAAAATCTGTGTGCAAAAGGCTGAATTAAGATTATATGGGTTTACATTAAAATTACACTATTTCTCAGCCATCATCTGCATGCCTTATTAGATTTAATTTTACTCTTTACATGTGTGTGCACATCTGTGTGTATGAGAGAGTGCCACAGAGGAAACAAGCGTATCACTAGGATTTCAAGAAACAATATGGAACACCCCAGAGGTTCCAGTCTGTGGGCATCTTAGTGACATGAAAGAAAAAACAGCATTCTGGAGCTTTAAAATCCAGAAAACAAAGCTCTATTACTTGCTGAAGAAGTGGAGAAGAGAGTACTAGCTGCCATGATGTACAGAAGCTAGAACTACTGGAGGATATTTTCCCAGCTGAGTTACTAGGAGTTGTTATACAGAGAGAAATCACAAGACTTGATATAAGACTTGCTTTCTTGCAATCTCTGGGAAGAAAATGTGATACAGCAAGTGTGGGACTTGCTATTCCCATACTTGACTTTCCAATAGACCTTTGTCTTTTTTCCTTACTCAGTTGTCTGCTGCCCTAGCTTCTTCACCACTAATCTAACCCCTTCAAACTTCATTTTCCCTTTCTTTTCTCAGTCTCTTTGCCTAGCTAGTGCCAGGTTTTCCTGACTCATAATCCAATTTCTTCCTCTGTCTTATTGGCATGTGGTCACCCTTCCAGCCACATGTGCATTCCCCATTCCCACTGGCTCCAACTGTTAGCTTCCCTCCTAGGCTCCTTGCTTAATGTTTGTGTCCCACCCCTAGCCTGCTGCAGTTCACAACAACCCAGAGATCTTTCAGTTTTCTGCAACTCTGGGCTTTTCATGGATAGTATAATGGATGTTCACCAACATCAAAGTGTTGATTCTCTTTTGCTGGGACAGAAACTCCACATGCACAATGTGCTATTAGTAATGTTGAGCTGTATTTTTAAGTCTTTTAACTTGGCTAAATTTTGCTGCATATTAATGGAAGTGACCAAGACAGACACATCTGGACCTCGGCGGTATCCTTGTGAAAATGCTTTTCAACAGCAGCTTGCATCATTTTTATTCAGCTGATTTGTTTTCTTTTCTTCATTTGTTTGTTGTTTGTTTGTTTTCAATCAGTATTAGTATTATCACTATGATTAACGTGGGTAAAACAACACATTTTTTTCTTGTCTTGTTCTCAGAAATGGCTTACATTTCTTGCCTGAAATTTAAAATATTAAATCATCCTGAGAATGGCATGAAAAATATTAGCCTACATCTTACAGACTGGTAAGTTTATGCAGCTGAAAATGGGCTTTTCTAATAGAAGTGTCAAGCAATCTACATAAGCAGCCACAAGTCATGCTATCATGCATTAGCATAATAAATTGTTGATGCTTCCACTGTAACCAGAAGAATAAAGTAAAACAACAGCAACAAAAACCTTGATGTTCAAAGTGTCAGATCCTAGAATCTGAATATGTGGCAATTTCAAAAATGGAATGATATCTAATTAGTTTTCATGCGTTTATAACACCCACTGTTAATGATTGATTATATTTTCATTACTGTTATGATGCAGCACCTTTGGTAAATGCAGGACATTAATATGTAAATAACTAAGTGGTGTACAGTAGCATGCTGGAAAGTGTCAAATGGGAAAATTTTCTTCTTTCCACTCTGCCCCTCTTTTTTAATTGCTTTAGGTTTGTTTCAAGGAATTTGGAATCTGTTTAAACTTTTTACAGTTTAACCCATTTATAAACTTTGGAAACATGTCTCCACAAATTCCACTTGGCTGTCATGTTTCTCAATAATGTTAGAGATCTGTTAGACTGTGACAAATATTTTCTTATGGTAATAAGTTTACAGGCCCTTAATCTGGGAAAACAGAAAAAAAAAAAAAAAAAAAAAAAAATTGACAGTTTTTTAGCTTCCAAAACTCTAACCAATGAGCTACATATTTCTCATTTGTCTTTCACTTATATTAAAAGTATAGTTATACTAAGGACACTTTAAGAGCTCTGAGATTTTCCTTCTATGAAAAATATCTTAGAGATAAAATTTATACCATTGCTGTAAGTCACAATTCTCAGTTTTGCAAATCCTGTTTACTAAAATCTTTACTAAAATACCATTAGGGTTTTAAACATCTTCTAACCTCATTCACTTTACATGGATACTGCAAAACTAAATGGAGCTCTGGATTTCCTACAAGCTTGCAGTAATTAACTACTTAAGATAATATTTCTCTTCACCTCTACAGCTGTGTTTCAGATCATCCAAAGTGAGTTAATACTTTCTTTGTGTTCAAAGTGACAATGAGATGGTAGTATTTTTTTAACTGCTAGAAGAATATTTGATAATCTAATTTGAGGTTTTCTGCAATCAGATATTAAGTCAAGGGAATCTTACAGATGTGAGGCTAGTGTTACTGTTGATAATCTCTAAATATCAGCTGATTTGGGGAAATTTTACAGTCTCTTCCATGACTGGCACTTCACAAGTACTTCTGCTGGAAGATGTATAAGTGTGAAGAGTCTCCCCCCTCTCTAAATTAAACAAAAAGATTTGCCCAAAAACCACAAAGAGCAACCCTTTCTGATCTCATCACTTGTTTTCTGCTGCTGTAAGTTATCTTCTCCTATTATCCAGGACTTCAGACCACCCAGATTAGTTTTGAGTGACAGTGTCTCATGTCATTCAATAAAAATGACAGGCAAAATAGGTATAAATCCTGCATGAACTGAGAACACTGTATGAATAGTTAAGATAAATATTCTAAATTACTCAGCCTCAATGTTTACATCGGAGAGGTAAATGGTAAGTTCCCAAGTCTTCTCTAGGCAGCCAGGTAAAAGGAATCATGTATTCACTGTACTGTTTAGCGTTTAAATTTAGCATGTCCACTACTCAGTACTTAGACTCATCAGAAAACAATTTGGACTTCTTCCTTGGAAAAAATATATATATATATATATATATATATATATATATAGTTTCTAGCAACCAAGAACTGAAAAACATTGGCTAAAAATACAGATATTGGATATAAACAACAGAAGCTTTGACAGAAGCTTAAAAGAAGCTTAAAATTTTGACAGAAGCTTGAAAGAAGCTTAAAATTCCATGTGAAGTGTTTGATACTTCCAAAATTATTTTATATTGTAAAAACCACAGTTTGGGATATAATGTTTGGCAATTTCCTGAACGTGTGTAAAAATCTGTTATTCTGTGACTCAGATCAGTCTCTCTTTTATCTAAGTAATTGTTATTTTCCCTTATGTTAGGAAAGATTCATCAACAATTAGCTTAAAAGGCTATTGGGAAAATCAAGAGTTGGGTGATGCATCATATAACTGATGCATCATTTTGTGCATTTACTTCTCTATCTCAGTAGAAAAATGCATTCTCATTTTACTGGATCTATTGGATAGTAATCCAATAGAACTAATTATTTTCCTAATTATCTTAGTCTCCTCAGACATCTGACTTTAGCTCTTTTTTCCCTTTAAAAGGTCTTTTTAAATTTAATGGAGTCTTTTTGTGGTGTCTTTATCCATATATAGCCATTTTGTAAGAATTTATTACTAAAGATTTATATTACTAACCAGGTTTTATTTAGAATCATAGAATCATAGAATATCCTGAGTTGGAAGGGACCCTTAAGGATCATCAAGTCCAACTCTTGACACCGCACAGGTCTACCCAAAAGTTCAGACCATGTGACTAAGTGCACAGTCCAATCTCTTCTTAAATTCAGACAGGCTCGGTGCAGTGACAACTTCCCTGGGGAGCCTGTTCCAGTGTGCAACCACCCTCTCTGTGAAGAACCCCCTCCTGATGTCAAGCCTAAATTTCCCCTGCCTCAGCTTAACCCCGTTCCCGCGGGTCCTGTCACTGGTGTTAATGGAGAAAAGGTCTCCTGTCTCTCGACACCCCCTTACGAGGAAGTTGTAGACTGTGATGAGGTCTCCTCTCAGCCTCCTCTTCTCCAGGCTGAACAGGCCCAGTGACCAGGTTTTATTTACTTAATATTCTTTGTAAATCTCAAATTCAAATTAGTGTAATAGGACTGCTAGGACTTATTCTACAGCTAAAAATAAAATAATGTGATGGTTTCGCTCGGGTGGGTGACCGAGCTCCACCACAACCGCTCTCTCACTCCCCCTCCTCAAAGAGGAACAGGGAGAAAATACGATGAAAGGGGCTCAAGGGTTGAGATAAGGACGAGGAGATCGCGCAGTAATTATTGTGATGGGCAAAACAGACTCAGCATAGGGAGATAGTAAGATTTATTGCCTATTACGAACGAGCTAGAGAAGTGAGAAACAAAGGAAAGAAACCAAAAGCACCTTCCCCCCCATCCCCCCTCTTCCACCTCCTCCCCCCGAGCGGTGCAGGGGAACGGGGGAATGGGGGTTATGGTCAGTCTATAGAAATTCTTCTCTGCCGCTCCTTCTTGGTCACTCTCGTCCCCTGTGCTGTGGGGTCCCACCCACGGGATGCAGTCCTTGCTGAACTGATCTGGTGTGGGCTTCCCACAGGCAGCAGCTCTTCAAGAACTGCTCCAGATATGGCTCCGTACCACGGGGTCCATCCCTCGGGAGCAAACTGCTCCAACCTGGGTCCCCCACGGGCAGCAGCTCCTGCCAGGTCACCTGCTCCTGCGTGGTCTCCTCTCCACGGGCTGCAGGTCCGGCCTGGAATCTGCTCCGGCAGGGGTCTTGCACAGGCCGCAGTCTCCGTCGGTGCAGGGCCACCTGCTCCACCGTGGTCTCCTCCACGGGCTGCAGCGTGGAACCCTGCTCCACCGTGGTACTCCATGGGCTGCAGGGGGACATCCTGCTTCACCATGGTCCTCACCACAGGCCGCAGGGGACTTCTGCTCCGGCGCCTGGAGCACCTCTCCCCCTCCTTCTTCACTGACCTTGGCGCCTGCAAGGCTGTTCCTCACTCCTCTCACTCTCCCAGCTGCTGTGTGGCGCAGCGTTTTTTTTCCCTGTCTTAAATCTGCTCTCACAGAGGTGCAAACAACATCACTTATTGGCTCAGCTCTGGTCAGCAGTGGGGCCCTTACCAAACATGGGGCAGCTTCTAGATCCTTCTCACAGAAGCCACCCTTATGGCCCCCTGCTACCAAAACCTTGTCACATAAACCCACTACAAATAAAAATTAAATAAACTATGAATCTTTAAATTTATTTACTATTGCACATAAATTGTACATTGAAGATATTATCTATGAAATCCAAAATAAAATAAGTTTAATATCTTGCTTCTGCTTGCACCACAAAGAAGTTATTGTGTAGTTAGCAAGAAGAAGGCACATAGAGTTTGTCAGGGATAAATGGCATGGGAGTGGCATTTGGATATTTCTGACACCAAACAGCCTTCATGTAATAAACAGTCTTTTATTGTCTCAAAAAACACTCTTCTTGAAGCTTATCTCACATCTTTTCTGCTAATGCAGGTTCAGTTTCCCTGAATTATTACCACACTTTTAAACATTTTAGGTTCTGACTGATTGCATAATTTCAGAAGTCCATTGTATTGCAATTTTACAATCACAACATTGAGAGCTTGCATTGACACACCTTGTTCTACATATGGTATTCACTGGATTTTTTGATGAATCAAAAGGATTAAACTCAATCTTCCTTACTAACTGACTGTTTTTTCAGGAATGTATTCAAGGTAAATGTGTTAAGAAAGTTAAAGGTTCAATGCTGTGTAAAACAAGTCAGTCCAACGTGTACATTTTTGCAAAAATCTCATTATGTAAGGAGACTTTAAAAAAAAATTAGTTCTATTAGATCATAAAGGATTAGTTCTGAGTTGCTGTTAATAAAGTGTAGAGTAGTAGTCGCTTTTGAGTTAGAAGCTTTATTGCAGTATTTTATACTTGTCAAATGTTTTGTTAATGAGTGATTACTGCAAGAGCTTTGCTAATCAGAATTTACATATAGTTTTAAATTACAGACAAAATTATGTACAAATGAGGAAATAGGGTTACAGCACCCAGCAGTCAAAATTTGACAGTATAAGGCACAAATATCACTACTCAATTTTCCTATGAAATTAGGCTTACAAATATCACTAGTATTACGTTTCCAGAAATCACTTTCTTGTCCCTGTCTCCCTTTTTAACTCCCTTTTCCACAATGCACAATGAGGAAGGTACCTGTAGATGAACATATTTTACCAATAAGCAAAATAGCTTGCCCATTCTAAAAAAAAAAAAAAAAAAAAAAAAAAAAAGTCTTATGACCATAAACATTTTGGCTTTTATTTTTTTATTTATTTATTTATTTTTCCTATGCATTAAGTTATGAAGTTGATCCTGCAAAAACAAACCAACAAGGTGAGGCTAGCCTTGTTAGTTGAATGCACTAGGCTCATTCCTGAGAAAACAAGGAAACTGAAAAGATGGAAGGGCTATTCGGAGCCTCAAATATGATGAAAAAAAAAAAAAAAAAATCAGTGTTGAGATAACACAGGCTGAGAACTGCAGAACACAAGGAAAGATTGTCCTAACAATTAATATACTTTGTGTGATATGAATAGTGTTGAAGAATAGACTACAGTATCACTCAAACTGATAAGAGGTCTCTACAGAAAAAAAAAAAAAAATCATATTGTAAAAATGATGCTTGGAAACTCTCTGGATTGTCCAGCCGAAGAACTGAGATACACATCTGAATAGCAATCATTTCTTTATCACTAGATCAGTCCCAGATATCATTTTTTGGTGATATCTGTGTGCACCTGTGGCTCTTATCATGAGTTCCATCACCACCAGAACTTTACAATATTTCACCCCAGTGAAATATTTCTGAGCTATATTTCCCTTTTGCACTAAGTGTTTGTTTATAGAACACTTAGTTCTTGGCTAGTTCCAGGACTGATACAAGACTTGTATAGACAGTACACTGCACATGTACAGCAGCCCTCAGCTTGCTACTCCCTAAACCACAGTGACAAACATAAAGCAAGTCAAGCTGATCATGAAAAAATCACACAGAAAAATGTTAGAGGCTCCTGATGTCCTGGTTTTCTTGTGATTTTGTTCACGAGTTGAGTAGTGGTAACTTACAATATAACACTGTACTTCAAAACTCCTTTTCCATTAAGATAAACAGATTTTTTGTTGCTGTTAAAACAAAACAAACAAACAAACAATAGATAAGTTTATTTAATATTTCAGAGTTCTAACCCCCTTGCCAAGGGACATCTTCCACTAGACCAGGTTGCTCAGGGCCACATCCAACCTGGCTTGAACATTTACAGAGACAGGGCACACACAACTTCTATGTGCAGCCTGTTCCAGTACTTCACCACCCTCAGAGTAAAGTTTTTTCCTAATATCTAATCTAAATCTACTCTCTTTTAGTTTAAAGCCATAACTCCCTACCTATCGCTACAGGCCCAGGTAAAGAGTCTCTTTATTTTACAGATGTGTCAATGTATGCATACACACACACACACAGGGGAACACATAAGTGTACATGTGTAAGTGTAAATATTCACAAACATATATGTGCACGTGCCCATGTACAAAAATGTACGTGCACACACACTGCAGAACTTGATGTTGATTTCCTCATCAGTTAAAAACTATTACAGCTACTATAGATTGTTTACCACCCTTTGCCTTTGGGAAAAATATCACAATTTGGATAAGGCAACATTCTGTTCTCCAAAAAACAGGCTTTGAAAGTACTTCTGATAAGTGCTTTTTAAAACTATAAAACAAAATGGAAATGGAAATATATATATGTATATTATATATATGTCAGTCCTGGCCTGAAAAAAAACTCCTGGAAAGTCCTTTCCAAGTACTTTACTTGGAAAAGTTGCTAAAAGTGTGTAACATGGGAGCTGTCAATGCCATCTGTCCACACAGTTCTCTGCAAAGAATATGAGGGAAAATATACAGTTGCTAGATCTGTGGTATTTACCTCATTTAAAAAAAAAAAAAAAAAAAAAAAAAAAAAAAAAAAAAGAAACAGTGGTTAATAGTAGGCTTTAGGCTTTACTTCTTCAGTGAAGAATACTATTTTTTAATCTTTGCTACTCCACTGAATATTTTTGACAACAAATTGCTGGGGGGAGGGTAATAATTTTGCCTGTTCTATAGAATATTTGTGTTCCTTTTCAAGCCTTTACTAGATACTGAAATCCTTCAGAACCTTTTCTGTCATTATTAGTAGTTTGTTAATGCTACTGCAAAGGGAAAAGGAGATACCACATGCTTGGAATAGAGATGTGATGTGATGTGATCACAAGTCTCAGCAAAACCAGAATGAAGTGCTGAACTGTTTCTCTGATAACACTGATATGTCCAGAACCAAAATGGAAATGACTCAGTTTAATGGTTTGAGAAACAGCAAGGCTCTTTCTACCCATGAACCAAGAGAATAGTGCACCAATCTTAACAAAATTTGATTGAAGACATATGACAAGGCAGAAAAAAAAAAATCCATCTTTATATTAAATTGTACTCGTATTTACTTTTTAGTTATAGAGTATATTTTGAAACATTGTTTCCAGAGCCACTGGGAAAATGAAAAAACAAACAAAAAAACAAATAAAAACAAACAACAAACAAAAAAAAAAAAACAAAACTAAAACAAAACAAACAAACAAAACAAACAAAAAAAAAACTCCAAAACAGAGCATATTCATAGAATTATATGTGATATATGCTGTTGGTTTTCCCAGCTTGGTGGGGGGGGGGGAGGGGGGAGAGAAGGGAGGGATTTGGAGGGGGGGAGGCATACATAAAACAAGCAGGCAGAGGGCTAAATGATAAGATGTTTAGCTGAACATTTTGCTGGCAGCTAGGAGTGGTAAAAGGAACTGAAAAATGTTACAGACCATATTACCAAGCTGTGTATTTTAACAAATAATGAACTCATGTTTGATGTCAGGAGTATTTCAGAGGTGCCAGAAAAATGAAAATCAGTTTAATAACAAACACTTAATAGTTTGTTTTATAAAAACACCTATTTGTCTCTATCATTTTCAAGGTATGTGGGAAGTTAAGAACATGCTTTTCCTATTTTATACATAGAATTTTCAATATATTAATAGTACAAAGCCATACTTACAAGGACTTACCAAAATATTTAATTGTACGGTAGAAATTTTTTCTTCCCACTGGGAAAACAGTAGCTCAAAGACAGCTACAGAGCACCTTCAGTCTGAACTCAAAGACAAGAAATTGCCTCTTCCAAGAAATTCTAGCCTCCAGTGTGTTAACACTTAACATTTTCTTGACGTTTTAACTCTTTCAGAGAAGTGTAAGGGATCCTTCACACACATGAGAACAGCATTCTGGAGAGGAAAGAAGGAATCCTGGGAATTCCTGAACTAGTCTTATGCCTCTTCTCCTGCAGTATAAAATGCCTGATTTCATACTCTCTCTAGTAGCACGCTCTATAAAGCATGCTGTGTTTGGTGTTGTCCAGTTCATTTGCTCCTACCTCTGAAGCAGAATCTAAAGTGTGACCCAGAAGGACAAGGCACTCCCTCAAGGCATGGGATTTTTTTAGAACTTTGATGGTGAGACAGCAAAACCTTCAGGAGGAAAAACTATTTCTGGGCTACTCACTTCTTTTTGACACTGCAGGGCTAGAATAAAAATATGTTTTGTGTGCCTGATTGTGTCACAGCAGAAACAGTCTTCCTCCTTGTTGCAGGAGCCTGAGATTTTCTCCTCATGAGGAGAGTGATTTGCCAATGACACTTAAGTAAAAAAGAGAGCTGTGTAAACCTTCATTTTATAGTAAATACTGACTTCCCTTGCCTCTTCCTCCTGCTTGGTCACTCCTTCCTTTTGTCCTTCCTTCTACTTTATGAAAGCCTTTCCTTTCTAATTTTTCACTTTTGTGAACTTAGTTGTAATTATATCTGATATAACATTAAATGTCTGAAAGCATTCAAGTAATCAAAAAGTAGGGTAAACTACAGTAAGGTTACACAGACTATAAGAATATATATTTTTTCTCATTTGAAGGCTACCCTTGTTTTTTTTTCTCTGAAGTCATTAAGTCTCTCTGTAGCTTAGGTATAAAATTTTCTTTTGATAATATTCTGCTCTGTGCATCAAAAGGGACTGTAACTTTTTGTCCTTGATCATGTCCTTGCTACAGCTGCAGCTATTTGTAATGGCTACACTACACAAGAAATTTTATTTAAAGATGAAGTTGTACTAGATCACCTGCATACTTCTAACTGAGATGAAAATCCTTAATTAGTATTGTCAATATAGAAATAAAACTCTCATTTCCTTCAGTCTAAGCCTTCAGTCATAAGAATGTTTTCACAAGGTTTGGCATTGTTTGCCAAAGACATGTCATGTACTGTGTAACTTTTTTGCTTCCTCAGGAGCTGTTGAAATTCAGCTTGCAGCTGAACGGATATATCATGATTAAAGAAATTGTCTTTTGGAGAGTTTGTTTATTTGATCAGCAACGTGCATGAGCAGAGGGCAAGTGAAAGGCCAATGTCTTTGGGGAACCATGGAAAGGAGCACAAAGTGCTAAATAAAGAGTCACAAATGAAATGAAAGGCCTGATGAGAATGCATAAGCAGTACATGCACCAAGTTGTCTGCTTATCACCTTGAAGTCCTATGCTTCAAAAAGCAGTAACAAGAAGTTGTGAATAGTTTATTTTTCTAGTTTTTGTTTTGTTTTGTTTATTTGTTTGTTTTCTTAAATAAAGTGATTATGTCTTTAATGGACTTTAGGTACATATATTGAGGTACTACCTTTTCAGAGTAAGTCAAAAGTTCAAAGGAACGTGAACAGGCAGAATGGGAAATTAAATCAATAGCTGTGCATGTATTCCTCACCTGTGCTCTTTAGGCTTGTGATGTGCAAACCTCCTCAGTCAAATGGGACTGAAGTTGTGTGAAAGTTTATAACACTTACAGATGCCTCCAGATTTGAGAGGCCCAAAGCTTAAAATGTCTTAAGGACAAACATTTCTAGTAACATGGTCTTCTAAGAGGGAAAAATGCAGCTTTTGGTCTATGGTAAAACTACATGACCCTTGAATCTACAAATGGTGAGTGGGTCACAAAGTTAATGACTTATTTAGCAAAGTTTTTCAGGGCTGAAACTTCAGTGCTTTGTTAAATGGATGAACCGTTGCATATTGACAAGGCTATTCTAATTAAAAATGACAGTGGAAACATTTTAAGGACACTTTTGTTTTTTGTTTTTCACTGAATTTCTGCCCAAATCTTTCCACCACATGGCTTCTAACACGTACACATGTCTAGCAGAAGTTGCCCTTCACCTCATCTTACTTCATTATCCAGTCTGTCAAAGAAACACTATCCAAATAGCTATGAAAAAAACACACACAACATCTACTGTATGTTATTGTTGGCATCCTGAATTGGCACGTTTGCTACAATTAAACAGAAGTTCTGAAAGATTCCCAGTTCAGTGCTCTTTGTAAAGACTTCAACACCGGGAAAGAGTAAAGCATGCTCAAGAGAAAGAGGATAATAATGCTCATGTACTGTGTAGTGCATACTGTGTAGTGGGGAAGATAACATTTCATAGGGAAATACAAAGGAGAAATAATATTTAATATTGGAAAAAAAAAAAAAAAAATCTTTCAAAATTAGATTTGCTCTTAATGAAGTATAAGGTGAGACCAAAACAGAAACCTTTGTTTGAATTTAAAATGCCAGGAAGATGAACTTAAGGATTTCAGAATTTTCAAAATAGATTTTATTCAATCACAATTTTGGAAATAATAAAGAATATTTTACTTAAATTTTGTTAGGTTTTATCAGCTCTTAAAAAGATAAAATCTATGAAAAAAAAATCACATTATTTAAGAGCCATGTTTAAAAAAAGGCCTGCAGTAACCCTTCTTTTCCATTTTATCATGTAAATTTTTTATCCTTTGACTTTTTTAAAAAAGGAAAAAAAAAAAAAAGGTATTATATTGTACCATAAGATTACATTAAGATCTATTTCTGAAGCTGAAATTATAGAATTGTATATGTTTTTAAAGCTGAAAATCATGACTTCTGGAACTCTGAAGGTGGTTAATCTTTTAAATTTGAAACGAACTAGAAAAAAGATGAACTGACTGGCATCCAATGCAAAGTGCAAAATGGTACCTAATAACCTTTTTAGTATTTACAGCTTTTTAAGTTGTTTTTGTTTTAAGTGTTTATTAATATAAGTATGCCTCAAAACCTATAATATGTACATGGCTAAATCCAAAGCATGTTATTAAAACCTATATGTTGAAAGCAAAAGTCAGGGCTAAGGCACTTGATTCACATCATGATTGGTCCCAGCTAGATCCTACATGGCAAGTTGTCTTTATCAAAATAATTTTAAATTTCATTGATTAGTGCCTTATTTCTAAGGCCTAGTGTCTGACACATTTTTCCTTATTGTCTGCTAGTTTCCAAAACTGCTGCTGCTAACCATCCATCATCCCTGTGCAGGTCATAGATATATCACAATGGACAAGTTTAAGTGTTGATGTGTTATTTTTAGTGTTGCTCAGTAGGCAGTGTGAGCTACTTTGTGCACAGCTCAGGGTGCCCAGTCGATGAAGTTGGTCAGTGGTATCTCACCATTTTCTCTTACTGTTGTCAGGACAGCCACACAAGACATTTGTGTTCATTTATTTTACCAGGAAAGGTCCATGAAGCACAGTATCAGAATGTGGCTGAGTGAGATGCACAGGCATACAGTCCACAGTTTTGGCCCATTGATCACTCAGACTGAAGGACCTAGTCCACTGTGGCTTCTGCTTGCTTCTGGATACAATTCTGCTTCTGAACTGAATGCATCTGGCAGCTGGCTAGCTGACACAGTGGTTGAAGTTTGATATTTCAACCCAATGTAAAATAAAAGCAATAGCAAGAACATTGTAGGTACAGTGTGGGCACTATATACAGCAGATTGAATCAGCTCTGAAAAAAATAATATTC
The DNA here is from genome assembly GCF_011077185.1 of Oxyura jamaicensis. Classification (NCBI taxonomy): domain Eukaryota; kingdom Metazoa; phylum Chordata; class Aves; order Anseriformes; family Anatidae; genus Oxyura; species Oxyura jamaicensis. The sequence goes on along the minus strand of NC_048893.1, from coordinate 106,519,506 downwards.
TTATTTCTGTTACTAAATACATGTAACATGTAAAGAGCACCACATAATTAAAAAACATTCCTCAGCAGGCATAGGTTAGAAATTGGAGGCTTTTAATGGTGAAAAAACTGAGCAGGCAGTCCAAATGGTTGTGCTGTTTATTTTAGAAAGCTAAACCTACACTGCTTACAATGCAGCCTTCTCTATATCAGCATTTGTCCTCTTGTGAAATGTTATGATATGTATCAAATGATACGTGTTATTTGAAGAAGATGGCTAAAAAATAAACAAACCTCTCTTCCCCATGGTCAGTCTCTCAAAACTCTGATCTCTCTTCTGTTTTGAACACATGATAATCACAATATTTTCACTTCATAAGATAGTTATACTAAAAATTGAATACTTAAGAACTATTCAGTCCTGAGTGAAGTTTGACCTCCACAAAGGTTTTTCTCTTCATTTTCGTTTGTTTTGTTTTTTTTTGTTGTTTTGTTTTGTTTTTGTTTTTGTTTGTTTGTTTTGTTTTGTTTTGTTTTCTAGATATTGTAATCTAATATTATAGTGAATTTAAGTCCTTTTCATTTTAGTGATCTAACGCTTGGTGTTGTCATCAGATTTCTCATATCTGGCTCATCTGCACAAGGTGAAGAATCTTAATTTGAAACAAATAATGGCATGTGCTTTTTTTGTGGTTTATTTTTGTTTGTCTATTTGCATTTATAAAAAGAAGGTATCTGAAAATTTACCAAGAATACTTTATTTTTGTAATATATAAATGTATGTATATATATATATTTGTAAAATACTTTTTTTTTTTTACCATGGTATTTGGATAGGTAAACATTCACTTCAGTCTGCACTATTCTCAATCTACTCTCCTACAGTTTTGGATGCTTCAGATTAACCTTCGATTAAAAAAGTCAAAAATACTTCATTATAAAGTTCACTTATTGTAGTGGAAATAATGCCATAGTTAATAGAAATTGCTGCTATGGTTCATCAGTTGCAGTATACTGACAAACAATGAATTCAGTTCAGTTACTTTAGAGTAACAATGATATAATGAATACAGAACGATTTTAATATTAATGATGCTAGATCTCTAACTTCATTATAGATAAAAATTCCTTCTATCTTCTTGCTTTGGTTCTCATACAGTAAAGTGAAAGAAATTCACATTTATAATTTAATTTGTCAATTTCCAAATTAAAATACAGTGGGACAGAAATGTACTATGGAATCTTTCTCCAAAATACCATGGATTTTTTCTCTTCCTTGCCAGGAAGCAGATGAAGCATATCATCATTTTGTTTCCTATGTTTCTTTCTTAACAAATAGAAATGATCAGTTTTAAGAAAAAGAGCACTCATGCTCTTTAACTCTCTCTTTCAGTCTTTTTCTTTTGCTTCCTCACTCTATCCCTATTTCTCTGCCACCATCATGCTACTGCTATATTGGAATGGATGTCTGTGGAAACTGCTAACCCTCATCTCAATCCTTCAGACACATCATTTATACATGTACAATGTGTCATCTGTCACCATTCATGGTGAAAGAAATATTTTTCCACAGTAATTGATGTTCAGTTAGTCTGACTGTGAGCAACATTTTTTCTGGAGGAACTTTTTGATTTGCAGTCTGTTCTTGCAGTGATATTTGTGTAACTCCTTCATTCAATATTGCAAGAAATAGTGAAGGTGATTTCATCCTGAAAATATTAAGATCATAAAGAAGATTCTTTACTTGATTAAATATTTGTTAAATTTGAACAATGATAGAAAGATGGAGTGACACTAGTGATTTTCATCAGTTAATCCATTAATAATATGTGAAAAATGAGAAAATGTTTAAAACTGACCAAAGGCCATTTTAAAATGTTGTTTACAATTCTAAATTTTACCTTCAAGATACAGGATTTAATTTATAAGTAACAGTCTTTGTAAAAAATGCATTCAGCCTAAAGTCTTTTCAAGTCTTCAGGCAGTTTAATTTTACTTAAAAACAGCCTGCATTTTTTCATTAGTTTCATGTTTTAAGCTCTGAGGACTTCATAAAACTTAGGTATCAGCAACTGACAAATTTGAAAGGAAGTATATTTATCAATAAATAAACAGAACTCTGCCGGATATCCCAGCTGAGCAGGTCTGTGTGCAAAGGAAAAGACCTAAATCTACAAAAATGACCTTTGACATCACAGTAATAGGCAACTTGGAATTCTTAAATGATAACAAAGAATTGGAACAAGGCCATTGCTGAGGAATTTGCAGATATGAAGAGCTGGTTATCTTTATGCCTCTGTTATGTGCAGACACAGAATACTTGCCATCAATGATATGATGGAATGTATAGATTACACTTAAATTCACAATACAATAACTTTTCTAGGCCAGAAATATATATATATATATATATATATGACCTTCTCATGGCCTAAAGAAACTGTTTTGCCTCACAAAGAATTTTTCTTTGGTATTGATTGTATTATTTTAAATATTCTTCTGCCTAAATCCATAACCAAGAGAAGGTTGAAATATCATAAGTAGTAGGATATTCATTTATTTCTAAATGTTCATTCCATAGTCAGCTGAGTACTGCGTGAGGTAATGAGCTGTGTCTCCCTTGACGATTCATTCTCTGAAAACGTATACCAAACAATGGGTACTTGGGTCTTCCAAGATTTTTCTTTTTTTTTTTTTTTTTTTTTTTTTTTTTCAGTTAACTCCCAGCAGGGTGTAACAGCAAAAACTCTGTCTATAAAAGTAGATTATATAACATCTTCTTTATTTGGGTGAATGCTGTGTAAAGAGGTTTTACAAACAACATACTACAAAAGCGTGTTAGTTAAATAAAAGGGCTTTCTCCCAACACAGAATTTTAGGAGGCACGTTGTAACATTTACATTCCATTAGTTAGATATGCTCTAGGTTCAAGGAGTTTAATGGATAAATAAGAGAATTGCAGAAGCTAATCTTAGAAAGACAAAATGACGTATAAAGAAGCGATGAGGGTAAATTCATATTTCAGCTTCAGGTTTTTGAGAACATATGAATATATTTTAATAAATTATCAATACATTTTAATAAGATATAGTAGGTGAGTTAATACATCACTGTAAAAATAAATAATTTATCAAAAGTGACTCGCTAATGAAGATGCTCAAGTCAATGAATGTATTCATGCAGTTTACTCCATAAATACCAGCCTACAATATTTTTATGTTATATGGAGATCTGTGATATTCTCCAAAATCTACAGTGTCCTTCCTTTTGGTTGTAAGACTGCATTTTCAGAAAAGGAAACTGGCAATAAAATCTGAGAAGACTTTACAGTGATATTAACCAAAGTTATCCACATCATTGCTTCACATTGATTTAGTCAGGTTTAATTAAGAGCTAGAATTTTCAGCACTGACATTAAATCTTTATAATACTTGAAGATCATCCTAATAGGAGAAATCTGTTTAACGCAGAGCTTCTGACTGACACAGAAACATCTCCCCACACACAAATGTATCTAGATGAAATGAATGATGACTTCCACATTGGAGGAACTGAAACATATATGAAATCGTTTGCCTCAAACATCCAAGCAGCATTTGTTCCCCCAAAATTCCATCCTTGATAGTCCAAGGCTTGTGCAACTGACCTACCCCTATAGGAATACTCAGGGGAACAATTAGTATTTTTTTTTTTAATTTTACTTATTTATTTATTTATTTGCATTTAAAGTGAAATATTTATGAAGAACAGATTTAGCATTTATTAACTGTTCAGGGGATATGAGAGGGAATTAAGTTTATGACTTACCTCCTAAGGGAAAACTTCTATGTTGTTGTTATTGTTTTTTGGTTTGGTTTGGTTTGGTTTGGTTTTTTGTTTAGTTTTGGTTTGTTATATTTAAAATGGTGTTAAACATCCAGCTCAGGTCTCTTCTGCTATCTGTAAGGAGAGAGCTGGGAATAAAGTAGTAGTCTCTCTTCTGATAGCACAGTTCCTGTCTGCCACCCCACCCTTCAACCTTCAATTACACTAATGTATCCAGCCATTCTTTTCTTTAACACTCTTCAGATAACATCATGGCTATGATGTGAATATACCCCTGGGTGCCTTTTTGCTCGGTGGGTTGGAATTAGCCTATATATCATATTCATTGTAGTCACTGCCTTTTATTAATACAGCAAATTGTCAAGTTTTGAGTTGTACCCTAAATATAGTACCTTCATTGACTAAACGTGAGCTGTCCTGATTGTTTTTTACGCCAGAAAACTGTTATTTAAACCATAATGTATTGGATTTTCTGCATAACCTTTGAATTATACATATTAAGATAATTAGAAATTATCACTGTTATTTTGACTTTTGCTTTCTGTTTCAGCACACCAGACAGACTTCCTATTTGCTTTTTTTTTTTTTTTTTTGTGAGAAGTTGTACTGGAACTTTGTCATTGTCAAACCTGAGAAGCAGCAGATATGGAGTAGATGTGCATTTTGAATATCAAAATCAAAAACTGCTGATTAGATGCCTCAAGCTTTTGGCCAACCAAAGAACCATGAAACTCAAATCAAGCTCTTATGCCTCAAGTTTTGCCTGTGTGACAGGTGGCATGATGCTGTGTCAGTTTTATACTGTGCTAATATTTGCATTTGTGCAACCGCTGAAGGAAAAGCACTAAATTGTGTTTCAGTTATGCAATTTCTGGTGATTCAGCAAGTATTGGCAAAGGAATGTTGATTTCCAAAATGATTGATCATTTTTAGTGCTTTTTTTTTTAGGTAGTTTGCAAGCAGAAGATACGTCTGGACTGAAATGAATTGCTAGGAGTTTTGACATAAAATTCGTAGAACCATAGAATTGTTTGGGTAAGAAAGGACCTTAAAGATCATCTAGTTCCATCCCCCCTGCCATGAGCACACACACATACCATTAAGACCAGGTTGCTCAAAGCCCCTTCCAGCCTGGCCTTGAACACATCCAGGGATGGGGCATCCACAACTTCTCTGGGCTACCTGTTCCAGTGTCTCACCACCCTCACAGCAAGGATTTTCCTTTTTATATCTAATCTAAACCTACCCTTTTTTAATTTAAAGCCATTACTCCTTGTCCTATCAATACACTTACTGATAAAGAGTCCTTCTCCTGCTTTCCTGTAGACTTCCTTTAGGTATTGGAAGACCACTATAAGGTCTCCCTGGAGCCTTCTCTTTTCCAGGCTGAACAACCCCAGCTCTCTCAGCCTGTCTTCACAGGAAAGGTGCTCCAGCCCACTAGTCATCTTCATAGCCCTGCTGTGGAATCATTCAAATAGGTCCATGTCCTTCTTGTGCTGGGGGCCACAGAGCTGAACACAGTCCTGCAGGTGAACCTAGTACTCAAGAGAGCAGAGTAGAGGGGAGAATCGCCTCTCTCACCTTGCTGGCCACGCTTCTTTGGATGCAGCCCAGGATATGGTTGGCTTTCTGGGCTGCAAGTGCACATTGCTGGCTCTTGTTGAGCTTCTCATCAACAAACACTCCCAAGTCCTTCTCCCCAGGGCTGCTCTCAGTTCATTTTCCACCCAGCCTGTATTTGTGCTTGGGATTCTAGTGGCCTCTAGAGATGAATAAATATGAGGTTCCTAAAGTCACTATCTTGGGTCTCATTTGGTTTTGTGGTTAAAGCTGCCTGGCAAAGGTCTTTATGCTACCTTGCCATTATTCCAAATGCATCTTCAGAACAGTCCATTTATGCAAGAATATCAATATTTTAGGCCTCCAAGAGATGCCACTTAATACAATCTGATGTTCATTTAAGCGTTAACAATTAGTATTAAGTATCTACAACATATTCTCTTTAATTATCAGACTAAACAACAACAACAACAACAAACAGTGTCATGAGCAAAACAGGGCATAGTATTTTAATTTTTATAGTCCCTCTTGTGAAAATATTCACTACACTTTTACACACCTTTTCCATTGCTCAAAAAAAAAAATGCACTTTGGATCTTAGGTATGCGTACATTTTTTAGCCTAGTCTTCTATTGAAATAGCCTAAATACGACCTACAAAATGTTAATGTCTGTACTGTTTCTCCCTCAAAAGCCCTTTGGAACACTTCAATTTAAATTTGACATAGGCATGGAGTCTTCACAGATCTTGGAAACAGGTGGCTAAGAAGACAAACTTCAAAACCAGCAAATTCACATACACTTTAGAAATTGGAAAGCTTCAGTCAGAACTCACATATTAGACCATAATCTATCATGAGAGTGTTTCTAAAGTTACTGTGTTTATCATTCTGATATTTCCAATCAACACTTGGTAACCCAGTCTAATAATGAGATTTAAAAAATATAAACAAATTGACATGTTTCATTACAACATCAAGAACCAAACATTTAGACAAGAAAGAAGGCAATGAAGAGCATAACTGATATGCAAATTCACCATAGAACCATTGCTCATGAAGGACACTCTCTTCCAACATGATTGCCTCATTAACCTGAAAGTAATGGGAAGCTCTGTCCAGACCTTCAGGGTCTGAGATTTGTTACAACAATTATAGTTGCCAGACAATAACAAGATCCCAGACCATATCAGAGAGACCGGCACCTCCCTCTCCACTTCCTCTCCTCAGGAAGTTGCAAAGAGCAGTGAGGTCACCTCTCAGCCTCCTTTTCTCCAGGCTGGGAAGGCTGTTAGGTGTGACACTGTATTTTAAGTGACATACTGACTTTTTATCTGAATGCTTTGCTCTCACACTGTGAGTGTTATGCAGCAAACAACCAGGAAAAAGCATGTTACATTAGCTTTATATCCTTGTTTAGTATGTAAAAGGGCTTTCTGAATGCTTACCATATTTTTGGAACACAAAAAAAAAAAAAAAAAAAAAAAAAAAGAGTTGGAAAAAGGGCAGAATTACTGATTTGTTAAGCTTACAGCATTTTTTTCCCTTTGTGGGGGGATATGACATTTTTAGCTTACTTCATGCTCATCAGAAATGTTTTGAGCAATGTGAACTTTGTGTATGTGTGTGTATGATACTTGCAAAATTGAAGATAAATAACTTTTGCCTGAAATATTTGAAGAAGAGTCACTTCATACTTTGCTTTAGCTATTCTAGCAGATATGTTGTTTCTAGACACATTCCTCATGTACAAAAAGAAACCTTATTTGCTAATTTAACCCTACAACTATTTTGGTTTGGCTGTAAAAAGATTCAGTATTTTGAAAATTCAATCAAAGTGCTTGGCTGGTGTTCAAATATAGAAGACTTTTTAGATACTTTTGAGATGATTAGGAAAGAAGATATAAGGCTACTCATATGAATGTTTTTCCAACCAATATATTTTAATCAATAAAAAAGTGATTTTGAATGACTAGGTGACTACAGAAATAACAGCTTGTATTCCTTTAACAACAAACAATAGCATAGTATGATATTCAAGTTCTATTTATCAGAACTTAAATATGTTTTCTAAATTTAAGAAAATAAGGATAACTGGATACTTTTAGTTATTACTGAGTTATTATTTCAGTTTGTATGATAATTAAATACCAGATTTGCTACCTGTACCTAGGTTAATAGCAGAATCTTCAACTAGTTCCACTATGTGTTGTCTGGGCAGGGATCCTGGCTTTTTGTAACTTAATGGCAATGCTTGATTGACCTCACTTTAGTCAGGATTTCCTTAAATTAATATTTGGGATAATTAAGGATGAATCATGAGACTCCTGGTTTTTGCTCTTATATATCACAAATAAGATCCATTAAAAGCCCACTGAAGTTAATTGGAAGATTAATGTTACTTTCAATAGACTTTAGTTAAGGTTTTTTCCTTTTGCACTCGGGCACTTGTGTAAATTTTTCTTTTTCTTTTCTTTTTCTTTTTTTCTTTTTTTTCTTTTTAAAAGGCTTTTTGATTTCCTATGGCTTTCTCCTATCTACAGAGTCACCAATGTCCTTTACTACTGAGCTAAAATGTAGACAATAATGAGGAGAGCAATGAGGCTGGTAGAAAGGCTGGAAGGCATGTCCTTTGAGGAGAGGCTGATGACACTTGTGTTGTCCAGCCTGGAGGCTGAGAGGCGACCTCATTGCTCAGAAAGGCAAACCAAGAAAAAACTGAATTATTGCTTCCAGTCACCAAATACGTCTTTTAAATATTTATTATCAGTCTTATATTTAGCAAATAATCACAAACATGTTCTTTTCAGAACCTTGGGGTATAATGGCCCTAAGTAACACTGAGTTAAGGTCACCAGGAAGCCAGCTTGTGACCAGCTTGTGCTGGCTCAACCTCTTCAGCTGAACACTTGACATGACTAGCAGCTATTCTAGTGTATATTATTGAATCATTCCTCCATCGCATGCTATTGAAAATCTTCAGAACTCCTGTAGGTGGAAGAGGATGGTAAATGCTATTTCAGCTATGGCTAGAGATTGACCTTTGTCTAGTCAAGTCAGGGATGAGGATTCACAGCCTCTGCAGGTAATCTGTTCAAGTGTAACTTCTATCAGTGGAAATATTTTTCTCCTGATATGAAGCTTGAGCCTACCAAGATGCAGTTTGTCACCATTACCCTTTGTAACACCATCTGGTACTACTGCATGAGTGTCAGCCACTCCTTTGATTTAGTGTAATCACTACTACTGATGGTGTACCCTGTGTCATCATTCATACTATAGAATCACAGAATCATAGAATAACCCAGACTGGAAGGGACCCACAAAGACCATAAAGTCAAACTCCTGTGTCTGCACAGGACCACCTGAAAATCAGACAATATGTCTGAGAGTGTTGTTGTCCTGGTTTTGGCTAGGATAAAGTTAATTTTCTTCTTAGTAGCTGCTATGGTGCTGTGTTTTGGATTTAGGATGAGAATAATGCTAATAATACACTGATGTTGTTGTTACAGAGCAGTGCTTGTGCTAAGCCTAGGACTTTTCAGCTTTTCATGTTGCCCAGACAGCAAGGAAGCTGGGGGTGCACAAGAAGCTGGGAAGGGACTGAACCAGGACAGCTGACCCAAACTGGCCAAAGGAATATTCATTACCATATGACATCATGCTGAACAATTAATATAGTGGAGTGGCTGGCCAGGGTCGGGGGATGGGATGAGTATCAGTCAGCAGATGGTGAGCAATTGCATTGCGCATCACTTGCTTTGTACATTTTATTATTATCATCTTAATCTTCTTTATTATTATTTCTCTTCCCATTTTGTTCTATTAAACTGTCTATCTCAACCCATAATCTTTTACTTTTTTTTTTTTTTTACTCATAATTCTCTCCCCCAACCCACTTGAGTAGGAGGGAGGGAGTATGAATGAACCGTTTGTGGTGGTTTTACTTGGGTGGGCAGCCGAGCTCCACCACAAACACTCTCTCACTCCCCCTCCTCAAAGAGGAGCGGGGAGAAAATATGATGAAAGGGACTCAAGGGTTGAGATAAGGACGAGGAGATCGCGCAGCAACTATCATGACGGGCAAAACAGACTCAGCACAGGGAGATAGTAAGATTTATTACCTATTACTAACGAGCTAGAGAAGTGAGAAACAAAGGAAAGAAATCAAAACCTCCTTCCCCCCACCCATCCACACTCTTCCACCTCCTCCCCCTGAGCGGCGCATGGGAATGGGGGAATGGGGTTTATGGTCAGTCTATAGCGCTTCTTCTCTGCCGCACCTTCTTGGTCACTCTCGTCCCCTGTGCTGTGGGGTCCCTCCCACGGAATGCAGTCCTTGCTGAACTGATCTGGTGTGGGCTTCCCACAGGCAGCAGCTCTTCAAGAACTGCTCCAGATATGGGTCCGTACCATGGGGTCCATCCCTCGGGAGCAAACTGCTCCAACCTGGATCCCCCACGGGCAGCAGCTCCTGCCAGGTCACCTGCTCCTGCGTGGTCTCCTCTCCATGGGCTACAGGTCTGGCCTGGAATCTTCTCCAGCAGGGTTCTTCCACAGGCCGCAGTCTCCGTTGGTGCAGGTCCACCTGCACCACCATGGTCTCCGCCATGGGCTGCAGTGTGGAACCCTGCTCCACCGTGGTACTCCATGGGCTGCAGGGGGACAGCCTGCTTCACCATGGTCCTCACCCCAGGCCACAGGGGACTTCTGCTCCAGCTCCTGGAGCACCTCTCCTCCTCCTTCTTCACTGACCTTGGTGCCTGCAAGGCTGTTCCTCACTCCTCTCACTCTCCCAGCTGCTGTGTGGCACAGCATGTTTTTTTTTGTTGTTTGTTTTTTTTTCTGTTTTGTTTTGTTTTGTTTTGTTTTGTTTTGTTTTCCCTGTCTTAAATATTGCGCACAGAGGCGCAAACAACATCACTTACTGGCTCAGCTCTGGTCAGCAGTGGGGCCCTTACCAAACATGGGGTAGCTTCTAGATCCTTCTCACAGAAGCCACCCCTCTGGCCCCCTGCTCCTAAAACCTTGCCACATAAACCCACTACACCATTGTGTGGTGCTTAGCTGCCTGGGGGGTTAAACCACAACAGTTGTCCAAATGCTTCTTGAACTCTGAAAGGCTTGGTTCTGTAACCCCCTCCCTGGGGAGCCTGTTCCAGTGCTCAACCACCCTCTCAGCGAAAAACCTTTCCCTAACACCCAGCCTGACCCTCCCCTGTCCCAGCTCCATGCTTTTCCCTCAGGTCTTGTTGCTGTCCCCAGAGAGCAGAGCTCAGCGTCTGCCCCTCTGCTTCCCTCCTGAGGAAGCTGCTGGCCACTATGAGGCCTCCCCTCAGACTGCTCTGCTCTAGGCTGGACAAATCAAGTGACCTTAGCCGCTCCTCATACACCTTCCCCTCTATACTTTTCATGATTTTTATAGGTTCTTTGGATGCTCTCTAATAGTTTTTTGTCCTTTCCGTACTGTGGTGCCCAAAACTGCATGCAGTACTTGAAGTGAGGCCGCACGAGCACAGAGCAGAGTAGGACAATCACTTCCATTGACCAGCTGGGAATGCCATGCTTAATGCACCCCAGGATACTGTTGGCCCTCCTTGGCTGCCAGGACATACTGTTGACTCATGTTCAGATCCCTTTCTGTGGGGCTGCTCTCCAGCCTCTCTTCCTCTAGTCTGTACATATACTCAGGGTCAACCCTTCCCAGGTACCCACCTGGGAACCCACCACTTGCTTTCATGCTGTTCATGATTGCCCAGCTCTCTAATTTGTCAAGAACTCTCTGTAAGTCTTCCTCACCCCTGACAGAGTCACCAAATCCTAAATCATGCTCATATATGGGGAAAGGGAGTATTACTGCCCATCATGATGGACTAAGGGGACAACCTTAACAGCCCAATATTTTCCCTGAACCTCACTTTTTTATGAAATGCTGCTAAAATCCCTTTTTGTTGATCTCCAGGTTTCACATTAGTCCCAGCTCCAGGTGCCTTTTGGTCTTTCTGATCATTCCCTAAGCACCAAGGCACTATTTTTATTGCTAATATTTCTGTTGGTAATACTTGCTTCCAACTCCTGTATACCTACTTTTTGTGGTTTAGGTCACTGAGAAGATTCCCGTTTAGCCACACAGGCCTTCTGCCCAAACTCCCAGTTTTCTTCCTCAATGAAATGTTAAGTTCCTGAAGCACTGAACAAATTTCCTTTAAAAATCAGTCAACTGTCCTGGACAGCCTTCCTCATGGCAGCTTCACAAGGGAAACTATCTGGGAGCTTCATGAAAACCATAGTTCATTTCCTTAAAAGTACAGAGGCCTAACTCTGCTGCTTATGTTCCTTCTTTCCAACAGATCCTAGACTTAATCATCTCATGGTTGCTTTGCGTAAAGTTGATTATTTGTTTTATTTATCCATTCTAACTGTTAGAGTATAGTTAAAATGCCAGGTTGTTATTAAAATATGGAGAGTACTCATGTTGATCTTCAGATGCCCATGCCATTTTAGTTTGCCAATTCTGGCCCCATAGATGACAGTGGTTACAAATATATATATATATTATTAAAAACAGCTAGGGTGAAAAATGTACTCAAATTATATCATAAAATATTGTCTTGCTCCTACTAAAATTTCTGTTTGAAGCATGAAAATTTCAGAGCGCTGAATATAGGCTGGTGTTCAAAAATGTATACCTGGATAATGAAGAAATTCAAGATAGACTTAGAAGGATTTTTTTTTAAGTTACTTTTCTGTTGGAATGTTGGTTTCAGATTTTTTTTTAATTAACCAAAATAAGGCTGTTGGTGTTTTGCCCATTCTTATTTCCATCACTGTTTTATGTTTAGACTTTAGCAGATTCCAGCATCAGAGTTAAGTATTAGGAAAGGAAACACTGCTTCTTCTTTTCTTTGTTTAGAGAATTTGAAATGTTTCAGGATAATTTAATCAAAAAATGCTACAGGCAATCACAATACAGCTTTATATAAATACCAATGAATTTTCTAGGCCAGAACAAAACTTGCACACAACAGACTATTTGATCTAGCAACCATGATGAGGGGAAATTACTTTAAGTGAGCTGAACTGCTGAATTAGATCTGAACAAATAATATTTGACTGATTTTTGTCTTTTTTTTTTTTAATATCTAAGTTGTGTTCAAATTAAAAAATGATCATGTTCAAATTAAAAATTGATGATGTTCAAATTAAAAATTAAAACTTAAAACAGCAAAGAGATCTTTCTCAATTAAAAAAAAAAAAAAAAAAAAGTCTTCCAAAACCAGGATTGTGCCCTATTGTGCCCTATCAACAAGCCCCTACAATGAAAGAAGGCTTACAGCAGATGGTCAAGGGCCATGTGCTCTTGAAGCCCAGTAAAGAATGCAGGGATTGTCTGACAACAGTTGTTGCCAAGAAAATCAAGCTTATCTCAAGGGTGTGGCCTTTTTTATACATATAAATGACTGTATCACTTAAGTGGATCAACAGATTGTATAAACATATTTTTCCTGAGTTAATCAAAAAACTGTGAAGGTCTTCCTAGCCAGCCAGACCAGCGCATGAGGAGGTGTATATGTGGCTTAGCCCTTAAAATATAAGAAATAATAATAATTAAAAAACAATCTTTGGAGAAAGGAGCTTTTACTGGCTTCAACTCATTTATTTCTTTATGGTTATATATTCAGGGTGCTCAGTATTGTGACGGTGATCATGTAATCATGATCAGTAATGATCAGGTGATCAGTAATGATAATCACATACGTTTTGTGATTCAACTGTATATTGCAATTGCTAAGCATACATGTATTGTGTTTTCAGCATAAGTAAACTTGGTATTAAACATTAAACCTTCCTAGTGTGAAATATCTAAAAGAGGCTGGTTAGAGTGTATTGGACTCTTACAGGGATCCATATGCATTTTTAGCCAAAACAAGTTTTAGCAAGCTGAGAGCCTGAGCAATATGCAGTGATTTTAATATAATACAAGGATGAGGAGGGAGCTTCTAGAAACTACTAGTTCCATGAGCCAGCAGTGTGCCCTTGTGGCCAAGAGGGCCAATGGGATCCTGGTGTGCATTAAAAGGAGCATGGCCAGCAGGTCAAGGGAGGTGATCCTCCCCTTCTACTCTGCCCTGGTGTGGTGGTTTTACCGTGTTAGGCAGTTGAACACCACAACCGCTCTCTCACTCCCCCTCCTCAGATGAGGAGGGGAAGAAGTAAAGGAAAGAACAACTCATAGGTTGAGATAAGGATGATTTAATTAAAGATAAATATATATATATATATATATATATTATTAAGGAAATATTATTATTAATTAAACAATTCAACTAAACAATTCAATTAAACAATTCAACTAAAGGGAAAAAAAAAAAAAAAAAAAAGGAAAGGGGAAGAGGGAGGGGGAAAGGGAATAACTAAACAAAACAAGTAAAGGCTATGTGGAAGTGCAGAGGAAAAGAAATTACTCTCTACTTCCCACAAATGAGCGATGCTTGACCACGTCCTTGAAGCAGGGCCTCAACGCATGTAGCCGGTGTTCGGGAGGAGGACAGACATTTTCACAACGAGAGCCCACCCCTCCCCTCTTCTTCCTTTTTCCACCTTTTATTGCTGAGTGTGACATCATATGGTATGGAATATCCCTTTGGTTGGTTTAGGTCAGCTGCCCTGCTGATGTTTCTTTCTCACTTTTTGCCCACCCCCTAGGAGGGTCAAAGAGAGTCCTGATGCTGTGCCAGCACTGCTCAGCAGCAGACACAACACTGGTGTGATACCACTGCTGTTCTAGCTACAAGTGCAGAGCGCAGCACTGTATGGGCTGCTGCAGGGAAAGTTAACATCCCAGCCAGACCCAGTACACCTGGTCAGGCTTCACCTGGAGTACTGTTTCCAGTTCTGGGCTCCCTGATACAAAAAAGACAGGGATCTCCTGAAAAGACTCCAGCGGAGGGCCACAAAGATGATACGGGGCCTGGAGCATCTTCCCTATGAAGAAAGGCTGAGAGACCTGGGTCTGTTCAGCCTGGGGAAAAGAAGACTGAGAGGGGATCTCATCACTTTGTATAAATACCTTAGGTGTGGGAGACAGAGGGATTTGGCCAACCTCTTTTCAGTGGTTTGTGGGGACAGGACAAGGGGTAATGGCCGCAAGATAGAGCACAGGAAGTTCTGCAACAAACATGCGTAAGAACTTCTTCACGGTGAGGGTGATGGAGCACTGGAACAGGCTGCCCAGGGAGGTTGTCGAGTCTCTTTCTCTGGAGATATTCAAGGCCCATCTGGATGTCTACCTGGGCAGCCTGCTCTAAGGAACCTGCTTTGGCATGGGGGTTGGACCCGATGATCTTTCGAGATCCCTTCCAACCCTTTCAGTTATGTGATTCTATGCTTCAGTTGCTCTCCATTTGCAAGGAAATGCTGACAAAGAAAAACAGTAATCTGGATATGACTGTAACTGAGAGATGTATTTCCTCAGGTGCTTTTAACTTTGCCTCTCTAATTTTAATTCATACCTTGTAGTTCCAGAAACATTTTAATAGCAGTGTTTTGTGATTCTATCTTTGTAATCAAATTGTATTTTCTCCAACATATCATTTATCCTGACTGAATGAATGCAGAAATGAACTATAGTCCCCGATGTATCAAAGAGAACAGGATGGAGAATCTCTGGTATTTGAACATTTCACCTCTGAATGACATCACTGAAGGACTCAATTTAATACCATGTGATTCGCACAAACCTGTTTAATCATGTTTGTCACAACCCATTCAAAATAATAATAATAATTTTAAAAATGATGAGCTTTTATAGATATTCACTTTCCAAGCAAATAGTCCACTTCTACATCTTCTGCATTGCTTAACTTTTCATCTCCTTTTTTTTCTTTCCTTTTTTCGTTTTCCTTTACCACCTTTGTGTTCCATATCTCAAATATGTTTTTTTCATAAGAAACTTCTTAAAAATGAAACTTGTAATATGTCAGCTTTATCCCTACAATGCCTTAAAAACATAGCACTTTTCCTTGAGACAACATATATAAATTGACCTAGAAATATCCTTACTGATATTCCCATCAAGTACTGATACAGTTACTCCTCTTCCTATTCACACTCATGGTATTGGGTATACGTGGCAAGGGTTTGGTAGTGGGGGACAGTGGGGGGCTTCTGTTATAAAAGTCCAGAAACTGCCCCATGTTAGATATGGGCCAGTTCCAGCAGCTCCAAAGGGGAGCTGCAGCCCAGCAGACACCAAGGTCAGTGCAGAAGGAGGGCAGGTGGTACTCCAGGCACTGGAGCTCAAGGGAAAGAGAGGGGGCTGGGGGGAGGGGGGAGCTGCAGTTCGTGGGGGACCCAGGTTGGAGCAGTTTGCTCCTGACGTCTGGACCTTGTGTCACGAACCCATATGGGAGAAGTTCTTGAAGAGATGCTGCCTTTAGGAAACCCACACAGGATCAGTTCAGGAAGGACAACATCCCATGGGAAAGACCCCACTTGGAGCAGGGGCAGAGAGTGACCATGAAGGAGCAGCGGAGATGAAGCATTAGGGACTGACCACAGCCCACATTCCCCTGTGCAGCTCAGTGGGAGTATGTAGAGGAGCGTGGATGGGGGAAAGCTGTTTTTAGGTTGTTGGTTTTTTTTTTTTAGTTTCTCACTGCTCTAGTCTACTAGTGATAGGCAATAAATTATATGAATCTCCCTGTGCTGAGTTTGTTTTGCCTGTGATAATAATTGGTGAGTGATATACCTGTCCTTATCTCAACCCTTGAGCTGTTTTCATCGTATTTTCTCCCCCTTTTTTCTTTGAGAAGGGGCAGTGAGATAATGATTATGGTGGAGTTCAGCTACCCAGCAGGGTAAAACCACCACACTAATCCATGCTAATATATTCTATTTCTTTCCCTAATTTTCTCTATCTCCACTCACACAGACAGTTATTGCAGCTATTACGTATCCACAGATGCATTTACTTGTTTGGTGTGGATTCAGTTTTACTTTTTCCTTGTTCTTTTGCTAATTTCTGATCTAGTGGGTGGCAACACTGCCCATGACAGAGGGTGGAACTAAATGATCTTTAAGGTCCTATCCAACCCAAACCATTCTAAGATTCTATGATTTCCTCTGTCTGTGTCAGAAGCTCTGGATGATGCCTGAATTGCTTGTCTGACTTGTTATTTCTCATATCAGAAGAGGTGGGTGAAAGAGTGGTAGAAGAATCCTCTCTACTTATCCATTAATGGAAACATAAGCTGTAGTGAAAATCAGTGTTTTGTTCCAGTTTCACAAGTGCAGAATATCTAGGGGGAAAAAAAGGTAGCTGCTATTATTATTTACGACTGATGAAGTACTCAGTAAAATCTTGACGTTGGAATAATGGTTCTCCTTGCATGCTCTTGCAAACATACTTTGCTTAGTGGACACAGCCCCATATCCCTTTCTCTTCTCAGACATAACCTTCTCTTCTACACAGACCACTAGGAACAAGTAAACCACTCTATTTGCTCTGTACTGCAGCAAAGATCCCACCTTTGACAGTATATGAGACCTCAATGTCCTGGTGGGACTTACAAAAATGAAGTATCCTTCTGTTCTTTCTCAGAGTCTTTTACTGACTAACTCTGAGTGTTAAAGTTGAAAACAGTGATCTATGGTAATCAGGCTCATATTATATTTCTATTCATCATCTCTTCACATTTTTTGTCATGTGAAAAAAAATAAAATTATTCATTCTTATTTGTCAGAATATACATCCAGCTGCCACTGCTTAATGTGAGTTTTTTCCACTTAGTGACAATGTCAACATTCTTGACAAGAAGTTTTACGAGCTGCTTTCTATCACTATATGTTATCTACAAGTAAGAATATAAGTAAGGCCTCATACCATCTGTAGGGGATGGAGATAGAAAAGGATGCTTTTGGTGAGAACTAGAGAAAGATAAGATTAGAATGTACTGCTAAGGAAAGTTTAAATCAAGGAAAGATGATTCATGAAAGAACAAAAGTTTTTTGTTGTTGATTTTGTTGTTGTTTTCCATTGACAGGGGGTCAGTCACAAAGCTAACAGCAGGAAAGGGGGATGCAGAGAAATTTTGGCCTTTTAAGCCACTGCTGGCACTGATGTGCAAATTTCTGCAGGAAAAGATATAGACGCTTCTAGTTTCTCCCCGTCTTTCTGTGTGTTCCTATCTCTGATTGCTTGCAGGACTGTCTCACAGTGCTTTACAGTTATAGGCAAGAACAACTTGCCAAAAGTTATTTTGTTTTTAGTAAAACAGCTGCAAATACTTACGCGTTTCTTTGACTTATGTTTATATGATAATTTGGTAATATAAACAGACACAAATGCATGTAAGCAATAGTATTGGATAAAAGGAATAGTACTGGTTAAGAAACCGTCTTTCATATACAATAAAAACTGAGAATTCACCATTGTACAAGAAAATTATTGCATCACATTGGGTTTTTGTTTAAAAAAAAAAAAAAACAATTAAAATGTGGTTTGGATCAGCTACCATTGATTTAAGTATTTGTCAATTTTTTGTCTTAGGATACTTAGGATTATTTGTGTTATGATATTCCTGAAAGATTTCTTCAGCCTACTAATTCAACATCACAGAAATCTCTATAAATATCTTTCATCAACATGTTTCCTAAGTATGAATTCTGTGAGTTAAATTTTATTTTTCTTTCTGTCATCTGTAGATTTTACACAGAATTTTTGTATGGTTCTTTTTTGATTCTTATTTTGCAGTGCAGTTGTAGACCTTGCATGGGTGTGTGAATCTCGATGGTAATGAGCCAAACTGATACACAGGGCTTGTTCTTAAGTGATAAGCCCTTTTTGCAAAATTCCTTTTTAGATCACTTTCTAATATTTCCCAGTTCAGGAAATTTCACTCTTTTCTGTGTGAGCAGACTTACACAGATGTCTCACCCAGAAATATATGAATTATCTCCATAGAATAGATGAAAAAAAAAAAAAAAAAAAAAAAAAAAAAAACGATTTAAAAGCAATGTGAACACCTGGATCATGTCATGTATTTTATAATCTAGTTTTCTCTTATATATTACAGACAACATATTCTAGGTATTTTGTTTATTTGTTTTGTTTGTTTTTTGTTTGACTAATATTAATGCTCTGTATTTTTAATGAAAAGAAATATCAGAGAACTTTGTAGAACATTTTAGATTTTTCAATCAAACATCTTTGTATGGGCAGCTTTTATGGAAAGGCTACCATTAGATTCCGGTAAACCAAAATCTTTCATTGCAGAGCCAAGTTAAACTTGGCATTTGAAGCCAAAACATAAACGGAGCCTCTAGAGCTGACTGCACATATATGGAAAGGAAAATAAGTAATACTCATATGCAGAATTCCTGTGGCAAAATATTTTATATGCTGCCTATTCTCTGTTTCTTTATAATGTTCCTAATACTTTGCTGTATGTTGGCCAGAACTATGAATACAAAAATTTGAAATCTATAAGAAATCTGTTATATGCAAGATATCGTGTGCAAAAATACTACAATGTGAAATGATCCAGGTCCCTGAAACATCCATGTTGCCAGTTATATCAAGCAAGGATCTGTAAAATTTTCAATCAAGAATGTCCTGGTATATATCATTAGTTCTCCATGTGCCTTCCCACATGTAACTCTGTTCCATTTCTCATCCTCTTGTCCCCAATACTCCAACCACACTTTTTCCAAAATGTATACATATATAAGTCAGATAGGTTATTCCAACAAAATGATGCACTTCTTTGCTGTGAGGTGGCTGGAGTAGAGCAGAAAATGTGGCTGGAAAAATGTGTCTGTGGCAAGCTCAAGGGCTGGAGAAGGGTGAGAACTTTTTGGTTTAGCCCCAGGCATTTTCCCTACTGTACTTCAATCTGCACTTTCTTGCAGCTCTGTACCACCAGAAACAGCATTACCTCCCAGAATTACCACCAGAAATACTCCATTTGAGAAGCTCTACATCTGCTGTAATGTCTTTGTATTTCTGAAAAACTGAAAATTTGAAAAACTACTAGTTTTAGTATTTATGGTTGAAAATACCTCAATGTCAAGAGACCAGAAACAAGGGCATCAAAATGAAGGAAGGTGCTAATGTAATATTAAAATCTTTTAAAATCATATTTCAACCCCCTTTTCCTTAAATAAGACTGCCATTATTTTAGTTCCTAATATTTTGTGGTTAACCCAAGCTAGAAAAATAATCATCTGATCCTACATGCTGGAGCTGATTACAGATATCCTCGTGAACTTCAGTGGGATCTGGAAGTAGTCTTTCACGCCTTGTACCTAGTAGTTAAAGACGTAAAGTCTTGGCTTTCCGTGGTATACATTTTCTGGCGCTAGCTCTGGTGTCTTTTTCTTTGTTTGTTTTGCTTTTTGTTTGTTTGTTTGTTTGTTTTTTTAGATGGGTGGGGAGAGCAAGTTTTGTTTTAGGTTTTGTTATTTTTCCTCCCTGAAGATATAAACCTGAGTGCTAAGTTTTCATTTTCTGTGTCCAAACTATTTGAAAGTACTATGCTCAAGAGAACTTAATAATGAAGATTTCCACCTCCCTTAAAAGTTATCTTCTCCGTTAATGGAGACCACGTCTTTCTTTTGAGAAGGGATTTTATCAAATTTTAAAGGTTAAAATAATAATAATAATAATAAAATCCATGTCTTGAGGGCCATAAAAAAATTAGCTTTAACCCATAAATATGTCAATTTATTATGAAAATTATTTACATAAACAAACGAAAAAATAGTGTTAAAATTCTTACTGGAAACATTCTTTAGTCCTTGTGTGGACTAAACTTTAGCAGTTGTATTTTTCCCCTGTGTGTATAGAAACCTCATCTTTACCAGAAAACCATAGCCAGCATGCTTTTTATACTTGTGAGTTATACTCACACTGTGTCTTGTAAAACCACATAATTAAGTAAATTTTAGAAATTCATCCTGGCATGTAACATTACAACAGAGAAAGAGGATGAAACTGTTTTATAGAAGTAATTACTGTGTTTATCAGGAGCAGTTCAGGCCCTTAAATTTAGAGTTTACTAAGAGAAATAATGGTCTTACTAAAGTTATGGCAAATAAATCCACACATACTTTGAAAGCTTGTGAATTTTTAGAAAAATAAGGAATTGTGAAATCCGTTATGAGAAAAGTGTATTAAAATTACTAGTCTTACTATTTAGAGATTAATATTGACTGACATTATTTCAATTACATTCAATATGAATTTTAAATTATTTTCCCCTTAATTTATTCTATATTATCTTAGTACTTTCTAAGGGAGGTATAGCAAATCTGATTGTAGTTTTGTGCATTTGTGATTTTGCATTAACGAAGGAAAAAGTCTATCAGCACTAAATTTTATACAATAGTACGTAGTTAAATAAATATTTGAAGATCATGGATACACAACGATTAAAGTAGCTATGCTTTTACAAAATAAAT
The DNA here is from genome assembly GCF_011077185.1 of Oxyura jamaicensis. NCBI lineage: Eukaryota > Metazoa > Chordata > Aves > Anseriformes > Anatidae > Oxyura > Oxyura jamaicensis. The sequence continues at coordinate 106,498,680 of NC_048893.1, read as the reverse complement.
TGATGCATTAAATTCTCAATCTGAAGTTGAACACAAAATTAATGACTTAATTAGTTTCAAAGCAGGCAGCAATCTGTGAAAATCAGAGTTAATCTGACAACACAGTTAATCTATTTGGTGTTAAGAAGTTAGAGAGTTTAAATCAGAGATACAGAATACTTAACCCATATCATGTTGATCTGTCTTCTATTTCCACTTAATCACCATCTTCTCTAGTTGGATAGAGTTGAAAAGTGCAGAGGACTGGATACCCTTTTTACAATATGAATGCATGCTTTCAACTGTCCCATGTTCCTTCCAAATTTAATAAAATCATGACAGTATATTTCAAATCAAGCAGAACATAAAAGAACAGAGAAGTATACTGCTGAAAAAGTTGAAATAAAAAATATTAATTGATATTTACTCCCACTTCACTTCCACCTCTTCCAACAGAATTATTTTGCAATAGTAGAACACAATGTATTTTGTACATTGTAAGAGGAAAGAATTTGATGTTTCTCAGTGCTTGACCCTTTCTTATTTTATAATTAATTACAGCTTCTTATTAGAAACAAGATAGTTCTTAATATCTTTAACTTCCCCATTAAATGTGCTCTAGTGTATGTTGCTCACTGTAATTCCTGACATCTCTGGAGACTGCTGCTGCAAGTAAATTTTTGCATGCAGAGGTATCAGGTCATGGGAGAAATTTACAGTCTCAAAGATCTATTCAAGATTATTCTGTATATACATATGTATATATATGCTGTGTATACATAGCCAATTTATGCAAATAGAACATTTTTGCCATGGGAAAAATGGTTGGAATGCACTTTGCTTCATAAATATAATATCACTACAGTTCATCAATCTGTTTTTCCTCTTGGAAACTGAAACTCCTTTGAGTTACATGTTGCAGAAGTTCATAATCCAAACAAAAGCAAAGTCACCACAAAAGGGGAAATTCCCTGTGGTAAATAGAGCCAGCTTATTTAATAAATAAGTAAATAGATAAATAAATAAAGTGTTTCCAAAAGCAAAAGGACAAAAGTTCCATGAATGTAAGACCACAATAAAACAAGTATTGGAAATATATGTCCATATACATACAGGAGAAAGGAGAAAGAAAGATTGTTGACTCATTAGCTTCAGATAATATTTCTACAAATGAAGAAACTCCTTGAAAGAACTGTAAGTCTTCATTCAAAGACTGCAGTATAGGAAAGAATTCTCCTTAAGCACAAGGAAATAAATGTTGTCTTAAGAAGCAAACCTGTATATTTGTCATTGCTTTTTCATATTAGAATATATTTAAACATAAAATTGTTATTCACTATGGACCAATACATTTCTTCTTTCATGTAAGGAACATTCAAAAGTTCCAATAATTTTTGCAAAAGATATTTTCAAAACTCATTACTTCCATTTTGTGGCACGCAGATTATTTATTCCATTGAGTTTAACATGAAGTGTTTAAACTGTAATCAGAGAAGAGGAAATTCCATTATAGCAGACATTGAAAACATTCTCCAGAATAACTGCTACGGGGTAAATGATAAAAATTCATCTGTGTTTGCATGGGTGAATATATGTCTAGAGCAATATGAGCTGCATATGAGCTGCCATTCTTTTCAATATCATTGCAACAGATCTGTACCATATCTGTACTACATATCTATAAATCCCAAGTAGTATCTCAAGACTTCAAGTTCTTTGTTACCAGTTTCTAAAACATCTTGTGCTGCTTTTTCTAACATTTTTGTGCTGTTCTTAAAGACATCCATTGTATTTTCCAAAGCTAAACTCAACTCAGTCAGTCTGACTTAAGTGCAAGGGAAGCTCCTGGAGCAGATTATCTCAAGTGCCATCATGCAGCACTTATAGGACAATCAGGTGATCAGGACCAGTCAGCATGGGTTTATGAAAGGCACGTCCTACTTGATGAACCTGATCTCCTTCTATGATGAGGTGACGTTCTCAGTGGATGAAGGAAAGACTGTGGATGTGGTCTACCCAGACTTCAGTGAGGCTTTTGACACTTTTTCCCACAGCATTCTTCGGTAGAAAATGTCTGTTTATGGCTTAGATGAGTGTACGCTTCAGTGGGTTAAAAACTAGCTGGGTGTCCAGGCCTAAAGAGTCATGGTGAATGGTGTTAAATCCAGTTGGAGGCTGGTCACTAGTGGTGTCCCCCAGGGCTCAGTGCTGGGGCCAGTTCTCTTCAATATCTTTATCAATGATCTGGACAATGGGATCAAGCACACCCTCAGTAGGTTTGTAGATGACACCAAGTTAGGCATGAGTGTTGTTCTGCTTGAGGGTAGGAAAGCTCTGCAGACGGATCTGATAGGATGGACCTGTGGGAAGAGGCAAATTGTATGAGACTCAACAGGGCTAAGTGCCAGGTCCTGCATTTGGGGCACAACGACCTCATACAATGCTAACGGCTGTGAGAAGGGTGGCTAGAAAGTTGCCTGGCAGAAAGGGACCTGAGGGCATTGGTTAACACCTGGTTGAATATGAGCCCGGTAGACTGGAAGCTGGCAAATGTTGTGCCGATTTTCAAGAAGG